>NW_010535234.1:0-8977 GCF_000687285.1 Phaethon lepturus | reverse complement strand
AAAGAGGACAGCCTGAACTGAGACAGTAAAACCAGGAGAACAGTAAAACTGCGTGGAAGATGTTGAAAAGAACAATTAATGTTATATGTGTTTAAAAAAGAAAAAAAAAAGGCCAATAAAAGGGAAGGATAGCAGACAGTTTGCTCATCTTGTGAGATAGATTTCTGAAAACCTAAATCAGAGTGACTTCAGGCGGGAATATAACCCTTTATTTACTTTCATGTGTAAATTTTTCTAATATGTAATCTTTTGTTAACTGTGTAAGATGATGTAATAAACACCAAACACTATTTGCACAATGACTAACAACAGAAGTACTGTTTTTCTCAGATATTTATCTATTAGTTTAGAGAAAAAAAGAGATACAGATTTGGGGGGAGCTGCAATACAGTATTAACCAAGTCCAGTCATACTCATGTTTTGGAGAGTGACTGATGCATAAGGCAGAAAATGGTATATACAAAATACTAGTTCCAGGTTTTTAATGCTTCCCTCAGTATGTATCTCCAACAGAGTTCTGCCATCAGCTTTAGGATTTCTTTTATTAGTTTTTTCTCCTGAAGAGTCAAGAGTCCTTGGATAATGCTGTCCTGCTCCCATTTTCCTCCCTGATCTGTGAGTAGGAAGTCATGTGGAACCCACTGATATAAACTGGAATAGCTGTTCTATTCTTTCATGAAAAACCACTCATTTTCCATTGCAACCTACTCCTTTCCTTTTTGTCCTTTTGAGAAAAGACCACAGGTTATTTTTCTTTGGCACCATCATTGTGATGTCTGGACATTGTGGGTAATACCTACTCGATGGCTTAAAAGTAATCTCAAAATCAAAATGATTAGTTCAAAAGAGAGTAGAGAGTGATTTTCAGTGTCTTTTGCAGTTAAAGATATATTAACCTACTGCTAACTTCAGCCTTACTGCTGTTCTTGTTATCATCTCAGCAATCTGAAAGGCTTAGTTTGGTCTTGTTTTTTTTAAGGCAATCTTCCTTTTTAAAGGTTGGTTGAAAAACTGATGGGAAATTTTTCATGATCATAAAAAGATCAAGATGATCTTCATCTTGGGACTTCAAATGGACTTCAAGTAATGTCTCATACTGAAAATGCAGGTTAGCTTTTAAACAAAGCTGAAGTCCTCCTTGATCTTTATTCTCTGTGTTGAATAGAAACACTTTGCTAAATGAGAGAATCCACAGAAGCTGCTGTCTTTCACAGAGGAGTGAGAGGACTCCCAAGATGAAGATAGATGGCAACTCTGACAACCTACATTTTTAGTTGTCTTAGGGGCACTTTCTAGTTAGCTTTTGCAGAAAAAAAAATCCCAAACCTACCACTAATTAGATATACAGAGTAATGAGCATTGAACTGTTCAAAGAAATAACACATACTCACAGTTGAAATTTTATGCCAATTTCAAGATAGGCTCAAGTACCCTTTCACAACCTGACGTCAGTTTTGCGTGGGACATCTACCAAATCACAAGAGAGGAGAGATGGAGAAGAAGGAGGAAAACAAAGACCTTCCTTACTCACATGCCCTTGGGACCACCCAGACCAAATTATCAGGTCAGCTGGAGTTCCTCAGCCATAATATTTGTGGTCACTTATCAGTATAATACCTCACTGTATTATACTTATTCACTTATTTCTTTTCTAATTCAAAGATTTCACAGGCATGAGAGAATTAAAGTGCCAGGGCCTTTTTACAGTAAAGCAGAGGGCATTAAAGCTGACCTGCTCTTTTCATTTGAGTGTGGAGAGAGAGTCCATGTTGATGTAACACGTACCAAGAAACAAGAAATATAGGTAAGCATTAAGAACAGTTTAAACTGGAGTTAATATTGCTGCAACTGTCCTTATACACATGCATCCTTTCATCCAGCCCTCTGTTAAATTCTCATGAATGAATTAAAGCATTTGAGACTTTTTGGGTTTATTGTGTCAAAGCCAACCTGCATCAGAAGTTAAGTAAATAAGGAGCTATTTATGTGACTAATCCCTGGAAATGGATTGATCTTTTGTGATGAGCTCTCGAAGTTTCACTGAAAAAAAGTGTAAAGTAGGATACAGGTCAGTACAAGGGAAATTGTAGAATTGCAGTCTGTCCTGTGTCTGAAGACCAGACTGTGACAAGGGTATGATTTCCCCAGCACAGGTGTAAGGTCAGCAGAGCTACTTCAATAGAGAGTGTGCTCACCTTCGCAGTGCTTACCTGCAGGTATTCAGATAGGAAGTATTTGGTGCTGGTCTTTTGGACCTGTTGAGAGAGAATGTTCCCATTAAGAAGAAGTAGTTAGATTTCTGCTTCCCTGGGCTTCATGATGCCAGAGGAGCAGAAGCCATGTGAGTATGGACCAAATATCTCCAGTGCTTCCACATTAAGGGAATAATTTCCTGAGCTGTAGGGGACGTCATTCTCTTTTTCTCGTGATGTCTTTCATGGAAGATCACACCTCCTGACACTCTCCAGCTGTAGACTCTGGAAAATGTGTGGCATTACAGGAGCTTCCAAAAGCTGTGATTTTTAGGAAGAAGTTAAAACAGAGAGAAAAAGAAATGAGTCATCCTTGCTAAATGAGTAACACTCTCAAAAAGATGCTTGCGTGTGTGCATGAGGAGAGGGCAGTCCAGAGATCGGACTGTGATTTATTAGGAAGACATATTGAAAAATCTTCACCTTATAGTGAAATTGCTACCGTATATTTTGCTGTGTGTCATCTTGTCCATATTATGGTTTAAGGGTATTACACCTCAGTACCTTGGATTTCCTCTTAGGTTAAATTCACATTTGCAGGTGAGGTCAAAAATCCTTTGCAGAGGGCTTGGATAATGCCTGTATTCTACTTAAACATTACCTGTTTGGGGGGTTTAAGCTGAATGTAAACCTTCTCTGTGTCACGTGCTGTCTGTGCAGAGCTACATTTTAGACTACATACAAAAAATGGAACACACCTTATAAACAGGGATCGGTGATCAAGTGCCTGTACAGTAAATTAATAATGTAGGTTTAGAATTAATGAAAACTGGTCCAGCAGCTGATTTTCCTGCTGTGGAAAAAGAAGAAAAAAAAAGGAAAAATGCCAGCTTTATTAATTTTCTAATATATGACTTTTGCAAAAAATGGGTGATAATAAAACTTTCAGAGACGGTCCTTAAAAACTCAGCATATTTTCTCTATATAAGTGTGCATAGATGTACATTTCAAAGAAAGAAAAGCGTACATCTTTTCAGTAAACAGAGAAGAAAAGGCGTTTAAAAAAGGCCAGGATCTGACATGACAGTGCAGAGGTAACTGAAAACAGTCTCTCCCTCTTCAAACAACAAGTGTTGCAAAACAGCTGCCCAAAATTCCAGATGTTCCAGTCCCTCCCTCACCAGCTTCAATGAAACATGACATGTAAACAATACAGTACACTCTCTACAGAAATGAAATAGATGAGGAATGTCCAAGTGTGTGGCTGAAGAGCTTTGTCAGGGCATGAGACGGGTGGACGGGAACACCCTTGCCAAAGTTTCCGTTCCTTTCCCCTTTTCTCCCTCTCCGCCTGCCAATTTGTGTTTCATAACATGATGAGTTACAGAAGGCTGTGAACCAGCACGGCGTGGCCTTAGCTCATACCCCTGTGAGAAGGCTGAATGCAAAGGCTGTGTGCCTAATTCCCCGAGTACAGCATGGGTCATAACCTGTTATTGTTGTTTGGTTGTAGCGGTGCCAGAACAGACATTTTTCTTGTCTGGATTCCAGTAATATATCTCACAGCTTGCTTTTTTTTTTTTTTTTTTCATTACTTGGCTAGTCTGTCTTCTCAGCTTACATTTTCCCCAGTACTCTGGGTCGCTCCGTTGGCTACTAGACTGTTGAAATCTGTTGCAGTCATTCCCCTCATGATGATGTGGGAGAATATAACCCTGTGGCTGGGGAATTACTGTATGTGAATAGTAGAGGGAAAGAATTACACATGCTTTGTGCAAAGCTGACCATTGGCTATGGTATATGGCTGTTCCTATTTCTCCAGAACTTTCCCCTTGCTGTCCCTGCAAAATCCTGGGGAAAAAAAAGAAATAAAAGAAGACAGAGTTTTCCAGGATTCTTTCCTGGTGAAATCACCCTGACTCTAAATGGAAAAGTGGAAGGGTGGGAGAGCAACTCCATGTGTGGACTGATCAGATATAAGGGCTCATCCCTGCTTTGTTGCTGTGGCAGACCTAGACCCATTCTGGTCCCTCTCACAGTCCGGATTTGTTTCTGTAGAGAAGCTGAAAAAGAGTAAATGACAGTATATTTTTCCAGGTGATGTATTAACCCACCTTGTGTGATATTCAATGCATGTTGCTAGGAAGAGATGTGGTGAAAGGAAGTGAAAGCTTGCAAGAAAATAGACATCTTATTGCACAAATAGTTGCTTTCTCTTAATAGTTAGATAGTCCCCTAGTTTTGTGCTACGGGTTAGGACCACTAGGTGTTTGCATATGATGCCAAACATTATTAATCTGGAAGAAAATGAGGAAAGGACTGGATCCCTTTTAAAAAACTGTTCTTTAGTGATGTTATTGAGTTTTTCAGAGGAGTGGAATTCAGTTGCAGAATGTAAGTTTGCAATGTCTGAGTTTGGTCAAGAATTACCAGATGCACAGATCTTATTCCAGTCCTCTGTGCACATGTAAACTGCATCCCGATTGTAGGTATGGCATGAAATACAAGAGATTATCTGGTTTGTGTCTCTTCAACGAGACGAAAGTGAAGTCATGTCTTGAATACAGCTTGATTTTATTTTGAAACATGGCCTTTGCTTTTTGGGATAGCAGATGAAGTTTCCAGTGGTTGATCACTGATTTTACAATTTTTAGTTTGTTTCTTTACATCTCATCTATTGGATTCAACAGAGTGAAAGAGAAACTTAGCTTCATTGACTTGACACTCCCCACAAATACTTAAAATGTTTTACCTGTGGACAAAACGTTGAACAGTAAGACAGATATACCACAGGGATTCAGTGTCAAGACTATTTTTTAAAGTATTCATGATTGTTTCAGCCAGCTCCTTCACACCCTGGAGTCTTAAGTGGTGATATGTCAGGCTGGAAGTCCAGCAGAGCCTGCACGCAGTGCTGGCCGTGTCAGCTCTCAGGGATAAGAGACGAGCATGTCTAAATGAAGGTAACTGTTCTGTAACAGCCTTGGGGAGGTCTGAGGGAGACAGGAGCGGCAGGTTTGTCCATGCAGAGGAGAGAATTTTTCCATCAGGATTCCTGAAGGAGTCAGGTGAAGGAAGAAGAAGAGAAGAGGTTGTGGGGAGAGTGACACTATTGCTTATCCCTGCTCAGAGCAGCATCATGTTTGTAGGTAATATATTTGTGCAGTAGCCTATCTGTGCACTTAAGGCTAAGAGACAAGCACAAACTTAATTCAAATTCTCAAAGGCAAACACAAAAATTCAGTCTATATAGGTATACTATTACAAACTGAAAGGCTAATGGAACAGCTTAGGACTGCCTGCCTGCATATTTTCTTCTGTCTTATTTTGAAGATAGAGATCTCAGTTGAAAAAACAAAATTTAAGAGAATTTACCAGAGCCTGAAAATAACATTATTTATGGATAAGAATAATTTACATTGATGTGAGAGACACAGTGTTGAAGATTCTGGCCTAGATACTCATTTCTGGGAAAGCTGGAAAAATAAAGAGGCCAACCAGTATCATGTCCAATTCTTTTTATAAATTATTTTTGAGATGCTTAAGCCAAGACCTGAAAGGCACTGTACAGACACAAAGCTCCTCTCCAGGAAAGTTAAAAGTCTACATAAACAAGACATACAGTCAGCTCTAGATGCCCAATGGAGAAGCAATTTGCTTAAGAATAAAATAAGTCAGTACTAAAGCTCAGAGGAGAAAATTGGGGGTCCTAAATGCCTTATGTAAAATATAACACTCAATCTCCTGCTCCAAGGTCAGAAAAATATATTTTTACCTTGTCTTTGTCACACTGTTGGAAGAATCTAGAAAAGGATGTTGATCAGCTTGGAAACAGCTTGGAGGAGGCCAATGAGAACAAACTTGAAAATGTAGCTGTTGAGAGAGCGCTGCACAAACAGGAGTTATTTAGTCTGCAAGATGGATAGTAAAGGGGAAATAAAGCAATACTCTAATGTACGAAAGCCTGCTGCAAAGAGGGGGGCAATTATCCGCAGTCCCTTCTACTACAGGTGTTGAGACGAAGTAGGAAGAAGTAAGACTCATGTTCAGCATGAGAAAGGACATTCTCATGGTGAGGATGGAGAGTGGATCTAGGGACTGACTGGACTGGGAGTCACACTGTCTCTACCCACTGGAAATAGTTAAAAAATCCTTAGGCTGTCAGGAATGATTGAAATCATTGGTCTTTCCTTGAGGCAGCCGTATACTTTAGATGACTGCTTAAGGTCGCTTCCATCTCATCATCTATGCACTGAAACCTTAGTAGGAACAGTTTTGTCTGTTACATTTTAAAACCTTTTGAGATTCCTAGATAGTATATGATCTAGAGTAATGGCAGTGGTTATTACTGTGTATCTGTGCAGACATAATATTATGTATATGTATGACCAGGAGGTGGGAAAGTGAACACTTTCAGTGATAGTTCGTCTGTGGAAGTCACTTGGTGTCACACCTCACGGTATTTAGAGGGGAATAAAAAGGGTGAGAGTGCAGCATTATTCCTAGGCACACAGGTGGGGGTTACCTTGTGCACAACTAACGCGGGCATTCGACATACCTCCTTATTTCATGATCCAGGGAGACGATGGTCAGCAGGGCACAGCCAGCAAACCTGGGGCTGTCTTGCAGCACCTTAAAATTTCTCTGCTGTATATGAAACTTTGGTGCTTGATATCATTTTCCCCATTGGGTAACTCTTTCCTTCATGTGTAGGATGTAAGTGGCCAGTGTTTCCTCCCGTCTTCCCCTTGACACTGCTATGTTTCCCCCCCTGCAAATGCATTCTGGAACTTCTGCCTCATTTCTGCTTGTGTATTTGGCTTTAAGTGTCAACGAAAGCTAACCAGGAGTTCAGGCCTGCTGTTTCGCTGTCTCAGTGTCCATTTACAACAACCAGTCTGCCTGGATTATGTCTTATGGTCCCTGACCACTTTATTTGATGCAGGCACGCTTTCTGCTCTGCATTGAAGAAGAGGAATTGCAAGGGGCACTTTGCTTTTTCCTGGGCGGACAATCAGAAGAACAAGATCATCCTTCTAGTCACTACTCCTTATTTCCTCATTTCTGTGGCTGTGTGACAGCTTTTATCTTTAACTCCTCAAGTTGCATAGGACCGAAGAGAGACAGCTTCATCTCAGTTTCCATGCCTTCTTTCACCCAGGGGTCAGGGGCCTGGGAGAAATCAAAGGGTAATAGCAGGAACGTTTTCAAAGCATCACACACATTAGGGACAGCTGGTGAAGTAAGAGAAGCAAACGGGAAAGCAATGTTTAGTGAGGCCTTCTATCCCATTGCTGAAAAATAAATATAGTTCATTCTTCTGCTTTGCAAGATACTCAGTAAAACAGATTCATTATTCCTTGTGGACAGATACTCTGCCTTGTTCCACTCACTTCAGAGGAGTTACACTGATTTATGCGTGTAAGAGGTTTGCCCCACGAATTGTAAGAATGATCAGGTAATACCATCTTATTGCACTCCTTGCATTCATAGAGCGTAAGATTGCAGCCAGATGTCCAGATGCAGAAGGACTTCATGATGAAAAAGGCGTTTCAACGTGTGGATGAACTAAACTTGAGCTTCACAGCAAGTTTTACACTAAATAAGGGGAATGTTGCTGCAGGTGTCTAGAACAAAGAATAAATAAAAGTTTGCACTCCATGTTGTGTGGACTAAAACTTGTGAAATATTATACAATTAGGGAGAGATTTGCCTGCTTTGATTCATTAATTTCCCTTTAAGGTGCTTCATTTCCCCTCCCAATCATCTGTCAGTTATTTTTTTTGCCACAACACCCCTTGAAGTGTGGAAGTGCTTCAGCTCCAGGTCTGGCTCTTGCCCTCTCTTCTCCTCTGTCTGTGACCTTAGGACTTCAACACTATTTTCTTTCCTGAGCCAGGAAGAAGGGGGCAACTGGCTAGGACCTTGCACTCATCACTGTTTTTCCACCTACAATATGTTTGCTTTTCTTTTCCAGCTGCAGTTTTATCTTGCCCCCTTCGGTCGCTCATTCTTTGGCATGTGTATTGTGGGCTCAGTTCTCCACTTAGCATGTACACAACGTTGTTGGCTTCAGAAGGGTTTATGGTTTTAATGGAGAAGACCGTTTGATTCAGTTCTTGTGCTTGCGGACACACATTCTATCAAACTCAGTGGGCGTGAGTTGTCACAGGTCATGAAAATCCTGTAGAAATGTAAAAAGTTTGCTGATGTCATGTTAAAATGATTAAAAAAGAAAGAGGAAAAAAAACCCAAAAACCACCAGACTGGACAAATCTGTCAGCGTCGTTGCTGGAAGGGAGAGGAGAACAGCTGCAATCCCCTTTCTTTGCACCGTAAGCAGGCTGTGACAGTGTAATTCTTTTATCACTTTTCTTATTGTATACTTTTTTCCTCAACTTCCTGAAGCTGGATTTAGATTCCTGGCTGGCAAGACAACAACTGGGCCAGATGAAATCTAGGTGTGATACATGGATACTGCCAAGACTTTCTAAAATACAAAAGAAGATCCTGCTGTGTGTTGGATCGAATTTCTCTATTTGGTACTCTAGTTCAGAGATAGATCAGGTAGGTCAGTAGGAGACTGCCATTCATCAGTTTCCATCTGCAGATACATAGCTGTAGTTCTGCTAATTTAGAAGAATTTCTTCACCAAATGCAACACAGAAAGGCAGCTTAGGATGTCTGGGATGATACTGCAGTTTCAGACATTGTGGACTATTCAGCCCCACAATATTCATTGTAGACTATTCAGTGGGGTATTCAGCCCCCTGAGCTGGAAGATG
>NW_010535233.1:1929-9695 GCF_000687285.1 Phaethon lepturus | reverse complement strand
GGGGGAAGGGGAAAGGATTCCTTGCATCTTGACAAGCATTAGGTTTTTCCATTTTCACCTGTGAGAAGTGAAACTTCTTCAAAAGACAGAGATTTCTCTTATGCAATTAAGTAACTGTAGACTGCTGATTTATGAGAAACATGCAGACCACAATCATTCATTCCCAACAAGTAGAACCAGCAGCAGGTTGCCTGCATGTTAGTGCCTCATTAGATAAAACAGTTCTAGCACATAAACCACAGGCAAAAGTGTCACGTCGCACCCACACCTAAATGAACCACTCGTACATCTTTAGGGTAAATAAAAAATCTACATTGGTCAATGTTTTTTCAGAAATAACTTCGTTCATTTTTACACAACAAAACAGTCTATTAGGTAATGAATTTAAAAGAAGACATGGAACAAAACACGGTAACATAAATTTCTGTATCTCTTTGAAGATGGGAAACCTGGAATAAGAGCTGAGTTTTAATTAAGGTAATCAGCTGGAGTTTGTAATCCGAAATAACTACCATAGACTATCTTTTCAAGTGTAGTAAATGCTTCCAGCTGATTTGAAGACACTAGATTTTTCTGATTTTTACAGATTAAAGGCTTTCAGAATAAATTGCATGACAAACATCATTAGCAGAGCTGTCAAAGCCATCACGATATGTAGTGACTGAAATTATTATTTTCAAACAATTACCCCCCCCAAACTTAGTCCCTTTCATCTTTGCCGAGCATTCACAAACTGATCCAAAGATGTGGCAATACCCTTGTGATTCATAAACTTAATTTAGATTTTGGATTAAAAATTTTCAGTTTGTACGTATCTGTCCTACATATTTTTAGTAATTTACATGGGTGCTGCACATTTCTGTAACACTGCTGTTTATATGAGGTGATAAAATGGGAGGGAAATGAACAACAGGTATTCTGGTTCATACATTAATAATAATTGTCCCCTTCACATGCAAGTACATCTGCTTGTAGCAACTGAACTAAAAAGCAACTTCCAAATGATTATATAAAACTAATATTACTCCTACAACTATTCGTTAGTAGTATATGAGGAGAGGTAGAGAGCTAAATGGAACACCTTCTGGGAGCGATCTCTGCCTCGCTGATGATTATGGCAAAATCCCACTGGTGCAGGAAGCCCCCAATTGCTGCAGTGTTCCACTGCCTCTGAGCATAGGAAGCAACATTTATGGACCTTAATCACCAACATAAACCAGCTATCAAATCTGCTTCTCTTTCCAAAATCTCTGTTCTGAGGATTTCTAGCCCAACTAAATAAGCAGTTGAAACCAGTTAAAGCGCTTTAACTCCCCATCTCCCCAAGGCTGGTATCTTCTCTCTTGCTAGCTGTTGTTGAATCCTCTGTTTCATCAGATGTGTATTCTTACCTTGGAACAGAAAATTGCAGGTGTTCAGTGCACATGAAGTGTTGGTAAGTTTTATATTAGCAAGAACATTTTAATAGTAGTCAGGATTATAATAAAGTTTTCAAGCTAAAAGTATTGGCTCCACTATGTAAACAGGAAAACATAGTTTTTTGATAACTTCCTATCTGAACACCATTTTCTCATTTGTATGTGCAGATGAGTCAAGTGTCAGGAAACTTCAAGGTTCTCCATATGTTTGTTAGAATACCACTTCTGTGACAATGTAAACCACTGTTAGATAGCAAAGGTGCCTGTGACACATTCAGCATACCTATATAGGACCCAGAGCTGCATGTTGGTGGCTGAGACAGAACATGTCCATGTCCTATTCTGATTCACAGTGCATTTCCCACCCTACGTCCCTTGCTGCTGTGCTCAGCTACTTAGTTAAGTCCAGAGTTCGTGTCATGGTTTTACGTGAGTGAACGATTTTAGAGAAAATAGAGTGAAGATGACATAAAAGTGCAAATCAAAATTTCTCAAGATTAAAAAGTAACTTTTTGGTGCAGTTTTCTGTGGTTTCAGAAAGGAGCAGAGATGAAAGGCTTTGTTATTGTTGTTGTTGTTGTTGTTGTTGTTGTTATTACTTTCTAAATATAAAATCATGGTTCATGATGTAACATCGTGGTTGATTAAAATCCTGACTTTCCCAAACTCAGTTTGGCAGCTGCCATGACCTTCACTGGAAATGCATATTAATCCATTTAGTGCCTTCATCTACTAATTACTGCTAATGAGGTTGCCTTCATTAGGTCTCCAGTAGGGCAGAAGTACAAAGTATTCCAAACCATGCAGTTCTGTTAAAATGTTGATGCTTTTTCCTAACAAACAGTGTTCAGTGTTCAATTCCTCTTCCACATTTCTGATCCTTTTCAGGTATTTTAATTTGATGGTGGACAAAAAAGGCTGCTAAAGGATCAGGATACTGGCAGCGTTCATAGTTCACATTGCTGAGTGAGTTTCCCCTCTGTGAAATGAAGTTAATATTTACTTACCTTAAAAATTAAGGTTTTGTGGGTTTTGTCATCAATAGCCCCAAATCAGTGTGCTGTAATAGCTTGATTCCACTTTGTTTTTACAAAGCATGTTTGTGATGGTGTTTACATCCTCTTTGCTGTGGGGCTGAAGGTAACTGCAACAGACACAGGGAACCTGTGCAGCCAACCTGCCCTGGGAAGGGGGGTTGACTGCAACCTTTGCATGGCTTTAAAACTCTACTTAGCAATGCTAGCACTTCAAATGAACATCCATTTCTATCTATTGCCAATCCTCTTCTGACTTCTTCATAGAGGGAAATCAGTACTCCTTGTACATAGTTTAAGTCCTGAGTGAGTCAACATAAAATCACCCCAAAATGTTACACATACATTTTCCCATAACTGCTGAATGACAATCCTCAGTAATCTGTAAAAATTCCCCATGTAGCGTTGTAGTGAGGGGCTATAAAACGGAAGGAACATTTTCTGGAGCAATACCCTTGTAAATACTGTTCTGTAGAAAAAAATATGGACAATCCTTTCTGAAACAGTTCCTTAAAGTCAGGTGCAGAAATCCATTTTTAGTTACTTAAATATATAGTCAAATATTTAGAGATGATTACCAACTTCTAACAATCAATGATCAATGTAGGATGTTGAGCAGCTGTGAAAATCAAGGCAAATGTTAGGTAACAAAGGATTTATCACGGGATTTTCAAAAGCTTTCCAGTGGCTCAGAAGCACAAATCCTACTGAAATTATTTTTCCCCCTCTCTTTTACTTTATTACTTTGAAAATCTTTTCCTAGAGTGGGAGCTAAACTGGAAGTTTCCACTTTGAATTTTTTTTTCCCTAAAATAATAAGAAAGCTGAGAAATTTAGGTGTAACAGCTGAGGAACTGTGGAGTTAGGGCTCCAATAGCATTTGCAATGCAACTCCCTTGTCCCTTCAAAGTTCACTTCACATAAGCATACGCAAATGCTGACTGCTTTAGCACACAAAAAAAAGTTTTAGTAGGAGTAGCAAATAAACAAAGCATTTGGCAAGCACTAAAAATTTTCACTGATGTTGTAAGTGATGGAGTTTGCATAGGGAATTATAAGGTTACACTGTACATACTAACGTAATGATCTTGAACCACTAAGGAGTCTATCTGTGGTTGTGGAGGATCTCACCATACACTCCTGTTTCCCAGTAATTGTAGCATCCAGCAGTTAAAACTTCTCCTGGCTTTCTAGGAAAGCTTAGTAAAATCTACTGGATCTGAGAATTGAAGGGAAATGAAACATTCAAGGAAGGAAATGCAAAAGAACAAAAACATTCAAGGAAGGAAATGCTAAAGACCACCTCAGTTTGCCCAAGTGAAGGTCTGGCCCTACAGCACGGATGGCATATGTCATGACATGGAGAATGTTTGAACGCTTTTGTTGCACTTCAGTGAGTGTAGTGTGTCATATGTAGCATAGTAAAACCTTACTAGAGCAGGTTGCAAGCTGTGAGGGACTCGGACGCACATGCCTTCTGGCTAGCCTTGGCCAGGCAGCAAGGCTAGCTGGGTGGAAGGGCCCGTCGGCTCAGTGTCCCTGTGTCTCACTTCACTCCCTGGCCTTTCCTGCTCCTTGCAGGAAACCTCTTATGCCCAGATGCGGATGGCTTCCCTCACTGCGCTGGCTCAGCTTCTCCAGCCAGCCCTGCTGTGGCAAGTGGAGAGCAGAGGTCCCAGACCATCAATCCTCCCCTGGTTTTCACCACTGTCTTCTTGAGAAAAGAAGTAGGCACTTCATGAATTCCCTTTTTACTTGATCACAGTGAAAAACAGTGGACACTAACAGTATCACCGCCCCATCCAGAAATCCATGGTCAGAGACATCATTTTGTTTTCTGCTGTACTTGCACTTTGTACCTTGCTGATGGCTTCCCTAGCTCAATCTTGGGCTGCAGCAAATGTGCATTTCAGCAGCTGGTGTCTGTTGCGGTTTGGTTTTTCCTTTGGTTGTTCGATATTCACATTTTTGTTTTCCTCCCTGTTTTTTTCTTTTTTCTTTTCCAAGCTGAGGTGATTTGGTGCAGGTTTACAGAACATTCTGCTTGTGAGCACAAACACCTTGGCGCTGATGGCTCCCGTGGCAGTTACACGTCGGCTGCGCTGTGGCTGGGCTTGCAGAGTTTGCCTTGAAAAGTGAAACCAGGGGAGGTATGCCTGTTTTCATGTTTTGTTACAAACTCCACCTCAGGACAAGGTCACTGAAAGGTTGGGCAGCCTCCGTAACCTGTAAGCAATCCATGTTTATTGTTTTTCACCAGCACTGCTTCACCTTCATATAAGGCCTTGGCACAGGTTCATGTGACTGTGATCAATTTCTGACTTGGCTTTCACATTTTCCGTGACTTTTAGGGCAACACACCTTGCATATATAAACCACCGTGGAGTGGAATCTAAGATAAAAATTGAGTCTTATGTACCAAACTCCGTGCCATCCCCGCAAGTCCAGACAGCAGTATGTGATGTAAATCCACACACATGGTAGACAATAAGAGCCAGCATATACCTGACTTTCCTGTATATTTAATGGAGGGAAATCAGCTCTGTGTAATCAGCCAGGTAGAAAACACTGGCCGACGCTGTGCAAGACGGAGTGCCAGAAGGGAGCCGTGCAGGAGCCCGGGAGCGAGGGGAACCGCCTGGCCCCTCTGAGGGTCTGCAGGTGGATGGGTCCTCCTGTAGCACATGCACCTCTGCTGGCTGCAAAGAGCTCTTTCAGTGCAGCTTGTATTGTTCAGTGGAGGAGAGGAGCTCCTTCTTGGCGTACAGTGCACCCACAGCAAGGAAAAAGCCCTGTAATGCTGTAGGTGTGGTCACTCCCTAATTACAAGAGTAACGTCAGGGCAGTACGTTCTGCACCATGACTATGTGCAGAGACCCAAAAACCAGTCAGGCATTTTGGCTTCCTTCTCTCTGGGACACTGCCTCCCGTTCATGTGATGCTGACATTGTACAGATCCTGGCGAACTTTTCCACAAGGACCGTGCTGGTCATTCAGGAGATGACAAGATGGGTGAGCCCTCCCACTGCAGGTTACCTTGTCCTTGTGCTGCCCCCGCAGGCACTGAGAGCTGTCTTTCCACCTCTCCCCACATACTATGAGTTCCACCCTTCCTTTCATTTTTGTTCTTCTACTTCCTCCTCATAGGCAACATCTCTCTTAAACCACAGTGCTGAAATCAGAAAGAATAATGACCCTTGCTTTGTTCATTGGAACGACTTTGGGTAATGTATTCCCTAATGAAACTTAACTCATTTTAACTGTGATGACATCTGTTCAGCCCATGGTGGGCAGCCCAGCTAGACAGAACAAGCAGCTGGGAGGCTGACTTCAGCTTGTAGGGAAGACATATGAGCAAGGCAACTAACAACCCCATGAAAGTAAGCAATTAGACTTCCAAGCAGACCTGACCAAAATAGGTGTGCTCAACAGCAGCCTCACATTCCCAGACATCAGCTTTTGTATATCACCTGGTCAATGTTTGCAGTCATTCATCCCTTTTACTGGGTAAGGGTCTGGGCTCAGGGAAGTAATGGCTCCAAAATGAAGCTAGGTAAGACTGTGGCCATGTAATTCAGCAGGTGATACCAGTAGATGCAGCAGTTAAAGCAATAGTTTTGAGCCAAGATGTATAAGCACAAGCATGTGGAGAACTGCAATGATGAAAATATCCCGGCACACAGGGATTAGTGAGACTCTTATGAGAGTATTGTGTCTGGTTCTGAGCACTTCAGGAAAAATCTGCAGGAAAATGTGGTGTCAGGAAGACCTATCTTACTCAGTGAGAAGTTTAAATCCCTAGATTTAGTTTACTTGTTCAAAAACATGATAAAATGATGATTTCATATTTGACTACAATTATCTGCATGGAAAAGAATTTTTGACACTTCATTTTTGTAAACAAAGGCAGACAAGATCTGCTCACTGGAAGGTGGATTTAGGCAAATTTACCCGTACAACTTGAATTGCAAGGACAGCTAATTTTAGGGGTGCAGCAATTCCTCCTCTGCTTCAAGTCTTGAGAAGACCAAACGCAGTAACTCAGGCATCACAAATACAACTGATAAAGAGATGAGAGAGTGATATTCTTTGGAAAGTGTTGTACTTGCAGGGCAGACCACATTATCACAGTATCACAGAATCATTAAGGTTGGAAAGGACCTTCAAGATCATCAAGTCCAACCGTCAAACCAACAGCACCATGCCCACTAAACCATGTCCCGAAGTGCCACATCCACACGTTTTTTGAACACTTCCAGTGATGGTGACTCCACCACCTCCCTGGGCAGCCTGTTCCAATACCTGACCACCCTCTCAGTGAAGAAATTTTTCCTAATATCCAATCTAAACCTCCCCTGGTGCAACTTAAGGCCATTTCCTCTCATCCTATTGCTTGTTACTTGGGAGAAGAGACCAACACCCACCTCGCCACAACCCCCTTTCAGGTAGTTGTAGAGAGCGATAAGGTCTCCTCTCAGCCTCCTCTTCTCCAGACTGAACAACCCCAGTTCCCTCAGCCGCTCCTCATAAGACTTGTGCTCCAGACCCCTCACCAGCTTCGTTGCCCTTCTCTGGACACGCTCCAGCACCTCAACATACTTCTTGTAGTGAGGGGCCCAACACTGAACACAGGATTCGAGGTGCGGCCTCACCAGTGCAGGGGCACAATCACTTCCCTACTCCTGCTGGCCACACTCATGACAGTCTGTTCTGACTTCTAAAACCTCAGGTTATGTTCACCGAGCACAGTGCAGCATGGGCTAGAGATACTTCATCTGGATCTCGGAGTGAACCGCAGTGGTGATACAGTTGTGCTGACACGGGGTTAGCTAGGTGAATCAGAACTGTGTGCTGGTAATGCAGTACAGCATGCAGCTTTGCAACTACAGCTCTATAGCATTTGAAGTGGTACCTGTGCCTCTAATCTTCATTGGGCTGCGAACTGAAAATATTGCTGGTTCAGAGGATTCAGTTTCCATATTACATTGAAAGCTCAGCATATTTGGGAGCACTATTTTTCGCTTTACTCTTCACTCAATTCTCCCCTTTAGCTAGCACGAAATTTTGACTGAATCAGATTATCTTCTTTCCTACATTTTCTACACATTTCAATGAAGAAATTAACTTTTTTCCTTTGGTCTTTTTGCTGATATGCCTCAGTGTAAAGCAAAGGAGAGCTGGAAAGGCTTGTTAGTCCCACACTGCTACACATTCGATGCTACACTGACACCCTCAAAAAGAACGGCCATGTAGAAAATAACAACAACAACAGCAACAACAACAATGCATCAAATAGTCTTCTGCTCTCCCCTGT
>NW_010535233.1:0-1903 GCF_000687285.1 Phaethon lepturus | reverse complement strand
CTGCAGCTTTCCATTGAGCAGACACAATGCTCTAGATTTCACCTAGTGTCACCTTCCTTTATTTGACGTTATTGACACAGAGCAATGTAATCCTCTGGGGCAAGAAAGGCCGATGTATTCGGTTTGGGGGTTTAGTGTGCTTTGATCAGCATGGATAAGGAGCCATTTAAACATGAAACGAAAAATATGAAGCAGATAAAAACCCTTCCCTTGGGGTGAAGGAGATGGCCAGCAGGTCTGTGTTCTCTCGGTAGCTCACGTCTTTCATTTCGGCGGCTGAAGAGCTTTCTTTGTGCTCTGCCCAGGCACAGCAGGCTGAAGCCTTGCGCGTTTGCCGTGCGCGGTAGCCGTGGCACCTCGCTTTGGGGCAGGCGCTGGGGAAGAGCAGCTCTACCCCTGAGCACCCGCCCGTGGCCGGCGGGGAGCAGGGAGGGACGGCAGGAAGGGGAGCGAGCCAGCGAGGGGGGACTTGGCGGCGGGAATGTAGACGGTGAAAGCAGACAGCAGAGATTAGAAGAAAGAGACTTTATGAAGGACACGGGGGGAGGAGTGGAGCCTGTTGCCAGCAGCTGGGCTGAGAGCAAGCCTGGAGAACGGGTCCTGTGCTATGCCGGGCAGTGTCTGGAATCTGACGGAGCTTCTCCATTTCTGAACGCGAAAAGCGTGAAACCATCTCTGGGTGGTTTTTAAATGCTCGCTGTAACAAGAAGATGATGACAAATCTGCATGACAACTGTGCTGGCTGGAGTCACACCACAACTCACATATGTCCCTCTGCAATTAGTTCCTTACCTGCGTATTTCTTTTTCTCCTGGTTAATCAGGGATAATGAGTAGGGAGAAAGTGTGGAACTATTTTCCCCTGTTATAGAGATTTCCCCACACCTACCTTCATATTTAAAATGGAGGATAATCCTTCAGGTCGATCACATATATGTGATTTTTCTGTGGTTTTCTAGCATGAAGTTTCTCAGTGTAATGACTTTTCAAACATCATTCCTATTTAATTGATATGAAATGATGTAATTAATTTTGGACAGATAAACATTTCAGTGCACAAAATTTGTGCTAAACTATATCACATGAATTATGTATCTTTTTGTTACTCTTGATAATATCTGTTTACAATGTGTTTTTTTAATTTGCAATTTCATTTTCTTACATATTTTTCTCAGTTCCCCTATTTCCAAGTAAGTTTCATACCAAGAAAGAGATTTTAAAATATCTTTAATCATAGAATCATAGAATCTTAGGGCTGGAAGAAACCTTTAAAGGTCATCTAGTCCAACCCAGCAGTGAGCAGGGACTACTTCACCTAGATCAGGTTGCTCAGGGAATCTACCACCTCTCTGGGCAACCTGGGCCAGTGTTTTGCAACCCTCATTGTGAAAAGTTTATTCCTTATATCTAGCCTGAATCTGCCCTCTTTTAGTTTAAAACCGTTACACCTTGTCCTACCATATCATGCCCTGCTAAAAAGTTCATCCCCATCTTTCTTATCAGCTCCTTTAAGTCCTGGCAGGCTGCAATAAGGTCTCCCTGAAGTCTTCTCTTCTCCAGGCTGAACAACCCCAACTCTCTCAGTCTGTCCTCACAGCAGAGCTGTTCCATCCCTCTGATCATTGTTGTGGCCTCCTCTGGACCCGCTCCAACAGGTCCATGTCTTTGCTGTGCTGAGGGCTCCAGAGCTGGATGCAGGACTCCAGGTGGGGTCTCTCGAGAGCAGAGCAGAGGAGCAGAATCCCCTCCCTCGCCCTGCTGGCCACGCTGCTTTGGGTGCAGCCCAGGATACGGCTGGCCTTCTGGGCTGCAAGCGCCCATTGCCAGCTCATGTCCAGCTTTTCATCCCCCACTACCCCAAAGTGCTTCTCGTCAGGGCTGCTCTCCACCCCTTCATCCCTCAG
>NW_010535232.1:42310-43733 GCF_000687285.1 Phaethon lepturus | reverse complement strand
TAGTGATTCTGTGTGATTCTGTGATTCTGTATGCCACAAACCTTCTGTGTAAAATGTGGTTAAAATGCACAGTGCACCCAGTTACCAATATAACAAAAAGGATTAAAAAGCAAGATGCACTTGAAGAAAACATTTGTAAACACAGCACCTACGAAAACGTCCCCTGGGTGCCTGCATCTGCATAGCACAGAGATGAGGTAAATATAGCTGCCTCATACAAATGTAGAAATGAGCACTGGAGCTCACCTTGTATCTAAGGGATTCACTGTTAGCTTTTTCTGGTCCACCACCATCACATATCATTCTCTCAATTTCACTTTAGAGCTCCAGTTACTCAGTGCTACATGCAAAAAAAAAGGTGTTATTTTGTGCCTCAATTTTCCTCATATTCTATGTTGCATTCTTTGTGCTGTGGTGGGGAGAGATGTATTATTTAAGAAGCTATCCTGCTCCATGAAAATTAAATATGAACATATATCTGCATGTAATAGGGACGAAATATTTTTCCAGAAGTCTTGGATGAAAAGCTGAACCTTCAGACTACCGTTTCTCACATCTACTTTTAGTACATTACCAACATCCACAATGTTAACCTATTCCACAAAGGTTGAAAAAGGTAGCAAAAAGGACTTGTATGATGATTTCATTTTTTAAAAGGAAAACATTTAAAAACATTTCTCTGATTTGTGCACACACACGCACACATGCGCACATACAGAGTACTAGATCATTTTCTACTCTTGACTTGAGCTTGCAGCATCCTCAGTGTGCACAAGACCTTTCCCTCCTTGGAAGAATTTTCCAGACAATCCAGAAGAACGCAGATTTTGTTGTATGAGGATTTTTTTCCCTTTTAACTATTTAATCCTTCCTTTTTTTTTTTTTTTTTAAAGTGTGCTGGCACTTGCAGGAGCAGCTGGTAGCCAATTCAACAACACAGGAGCACAAACACACACAGACTCACTGACACACATTCACGCGCACACACAGCTCTACAGAAAAGTGATTAATGACCAGTTTTCATGTTAGAACTGTGATATTTCTGGCTGCACAGCTTTTTACCCATTCTTTTTCGTACAAAAGCCATGGCATAAAGATAAGAGGCAGAGCACTTAAGACATGTTTACAAAGATTAAACCACTGACTTGGCTTTAGTTTAAGTAAATTCTCCTGTTTCCCGCTGTGCAATGAAGGTTTACAAAGGGAGGACTGGCAAAGGTTGCTTCGTCTTCTTTCCTGGCACTGTCTGTTGGCTGCAAAACAAATGCAGGACTTAAACCACATAAAAGGGCAGCAAGGTATTAGCACTTTTGAGGGGTTCGGCATCTGACACATTCCTAATCTGCCTGGGTAGGTTTTAGATCCGAGCCGCTGCAATGCCTTTATAATGACAGGGCAATTTAACGAGCCCAAAATTTGAGAC
>NW_010535232.1:0-42279 GCF_000687285.1 Phaethon lepturus | reverse complement strand
CCTACACATATGGGGCCAGCGCTCAGCCCCTCTTTGCTGCCATTGCTACTGGCAGGGCTGGTCGCTCCCCTGCTCTCCCCTGGGGCCAGGGAGGTACAGGGGGCCCCGAAAATCATATTGTGTTATACACAAAAATGGTCTCATTTGCCCTAAGGTAGAGAGCATAGGAGATCGACCTGAAGAGGGATTTTAGGGGGTCATAGAAGGGGAAAATTACAAAACTGCTGTCATAGCACAGAGCTACTTTGGACCTTCAGACCAGGAAGGTTAGTTTGACAGTACTTCTAGAGAAGTGAGAGAAGCCTCCAGCACTGAAGACACAGTGGGGCCAAGGGCAAGGGGCTACCTGCTCGGACAGCCCCTGGGAGCAGAGCACGACAGAATGACCGCAGGACCCCAATAATAGGGTATGTCAGGAACACAAGTCCCAGGAGAACAGATCAAAAAATAAATAGGTAAAGCTCCCCCAAAAATGTATTTAAAGGTCTCAATTACACCTGGAAGTATTTGCATTAATGTTAGTGTGATGCACTATTCTACACTGCTTGCAGAAAGAGATTGTCTTGGCTATGGCAGGAGAGTAAGAAAGGGCAAATGTCATGTCTACCACCAAACAAATTATGCACCTATCAGATTATTCCTCTCAGAATTTGTTTTTATAACCAATAATGCTTTAATAATAGTAAACACAAGCATGGAGAAAGGAAAGGAGTTAAATAACAACCTTTCACTTTAGTCTGGCTTTTGTCCCTGGTGAGGAAAAGAGTCATTAAAGTCAGCTATGGGAGGTGTAATCCAGAGGAAGACACGGTGGGGAAGGCAGGCTGTACTGAGAGAATATTGTATTGTCAGTCAAAGTGGAAGGACATATGGGCTAGGTGCGGCACAGCCTCTCCCAGGTTTAGTTCTGTTCAATAATTTTATTCATGCCCCAGACGATGGAACAGAGAGGATATACAGATGGCAGCCAGCAGGGAGGGACTGTCGGGAGTTTGGAGGACAGGATTAGAATTCAAAATGATCTTGGCACACCGGTGTTTTTAAGGTCTAACAGAAAACTATGCTACTCTAGAGACAAGCTTATAGATTCTGCATCTCACCAGGAATAACTGGCTATACGCTGAAGGATGCAGAACAGATGCTTGGAAAGCAGTTCTGCAGAAAACCGTCTAGAGGCTGTAGTGGATCACAAGATGAACAGCAACTTTGTGTTGCTGCAGAAGAAGATAGCCCCAGACTGGCAGTGCACAAGCAGAATTACACCCTGTGAGACAAATAATCAATTTTCAGCCTACAAAGTGACTGTGAATACCTGTGTGCAGTCTGGGTCACTGTTCTTCAAGAAAGATTCGATTGAGTTGTACTAAGTCGAGATAACAGCAGAAGGGATCATTAGAGATCTAGAAACACAATGTAGGAGAAGAAGATTGAAGTAGTAGGGTTGACTGAGAAGAGAAGACTTTCTACCATGACACATGGGATGACAAGAGATGGGCATAGATTAAAGAAAGGAAGACTGAGGTTAGAGATAAGGAAACACTTTCCCAATGCTAAAGGGGAGTCACACAGGAACAACTGAACCATGGCATGCCCACCACTGTAGGCTTTTGAAAGTCTTGCTGGAGTATCTGAGACGTGGCTGAGCCCAGGTGACAGCAGAGGGTTGGTCCCTCCAGCCTATAAATGGGGTCAGATGGCTACGTCCCAACCTGCTTTCCCAGGGGACACTCAAACTACAGTTTCTAAATCTCAGAATTGTCTCTCAGCACTTACCTCAGGGCAGGAGAATTCTGCAGTGGAAGGACCTGAAACACAACCCTTTCTTAGAGTTTCTCGTGATGTACCATCTCCTTCATTGTACTGGCTTCTGGGAGTCCCATCCTTTAACACCCAGCTTCCCCTCTTTGTGATACAGGGAGCTGGGGTCAGTGCTAGAGGGTCTGAAGATCTGCACAGGTACATTGCAAGCCTGGGAGGTATAGTCAATGGTCTGGTGGGTCAAGGTGCTGCCATAATCATTGAGCTAAGCTCATTTCATTAGGAATGGGATGAAATGAGTCTTAGTTGGCAAAAACATTACCCTCAAATTGATGAGTCAAAACTAGAATAAAAAAAAGATGACCAGTGAGATTGTGGCCTTTATTACAATGCATATACTGGGCAAATGAAGTCTCTGGGAACCTGTTTTCTTAAGAAACAAGTAAGCTTTGAGTCAGAAGAGGTTAAAAGCAGGCTTAGGGTACGGATCTAACAATGACCTCCAAAAGAACAAACAAAAGAGAAATTTGTTATTTTAGAAGGATTTTTCCTTCTATTTCAAAACAAAACAATGTTTTAACATCAATTTTCAGCCAATAGTGTTAGTGTATGCTGGCAACTATAAAGGTTTCTCTCACTCAAAAAAAAATCCACATTAAAAAAATTGCAGACAATCAGTGGGTTAGTGTCTTGAGGGATTTAAAATGCATGGTGTGCAACTCAGTTATCAAAATTCATAAAGGAATGACTGTGCTATAAGACTTTTCAGGGGAGGTAAATACATTCTGCTCACACTCAAGAGCACGAGTGTGGCACAGCCAGCTGGGTTTTTAAATGCCTACCATTGTGGTTTGCTTCATCCATCAGTCAGTCAGCTCCCAGATAAAGTTTCTTGCAGCATTCATTTCTAGACTTTAATGCTCTTAAGAACCAATGAACTGTTGATTATGGGGGTGCCTCAGAATGTCAGAGGGTTTCTTTTACCCTCGTTAACATGGCTTAGATGTTGGGGGGTAAATAAGCAGAAAAGAACAAACTGAGGAAACATCTAAAGACCATGAAAGGGCATATTTTCAACACAGACTCCCACACGGCCCTTTTGCAGAACTTGCAGGCATGTCTATTTGCATTTGGCAAGTGGGTAAATGAACAGAGAGATGACATTTTATACAGGCATTCGCAGTTACTTCTTTGTTGTGCACAAAAAAGTTGCGCAACCATGTAATTTTCTGTGCACAAAATGGTTGCAACTACAAATTCTTCAGGTGCACTTAGAAATGCTGTTAAAAACCTGCATATGACTCTTTCAACATGGAATTCACTGTTCTCACTTCCACTTCTTCCTTACCTCACATCTTTAGCCAGAAACATTAAAAATACACAGAGCTCATAGAGAAGCAGCAGTCTCAGCTCTGAATCTCCGTGTTTTTCTGTGTTTGAATAAAACGTTTAATGTTACTTGAGCTGGCGAGAAAGGTGGGGGGTTGTGTGTGTCTTAGTAGAAATTAATGTTTTGCTTGGCGGGACAAGCTCAGGAAATTTCTGTAGTGAGCATGATGAGAGAGGATGTTTGGCAAGATGTTTTCCAACAGCTGGTACAGGTGAAGGATTAGGGGGAAAAAATGCTTAAAAGCTTTTTCCCTGATTTTCTACTTTATACCCCTGTTAGACATACAAGCAATTTTAGAATCTGATCCAAATCTCCCTGAAATCCATGGGTATCTTTCCACTGGCTCAATAAGACTTGAAACAGGCCTTCCAAATACTATGTTGGTTATTAAAAACATTTTTATGTTCCTCCCCATCCTCTTAAACACAACTATTTTGGGAAGAAGGAGCAGATACCGGCTTCTCTATGCAGCTTGGGCTTGGAGAAACCACCCAGGTGACTCTGCCCATGGTAGGACCAAATGATGTGTCAGGGTCTCAACATGGCAGGTGATGGGGTTAGGTGTCCCACTGGTTCCCCCCTTCCTGCATGGGTGGGGGATGGAGAAAGAAAGGCCGCAAAGGGCACAGACCTTCAAACTACCTGATGGCAAAGGTGGTATAGAGAGGGATACACATGGCAACATGCTTGGACACTGTATGATGTGCTTTGTGGGACATAAAGGAAAGTCCTTAGCTGGTGTCTTTGCCTAAGGCTCCTTGCCAAAGGCTGCAGGATCCAGTAAGAGATCAGGCTTTAAAAATCAACGTAATCTGTTATACAGAGAGTTTCCAGTGATTGTCTTAATCCATTCCCCCAGCAATACAGCTCTGCTACACCGTAAACACTTCAGAATGTCCCTGATGTATTTGGTATTTGTAATATATAGAGACTTCTGCAAAGTGAACGTTTACTGATTCCAACATTGCTTTTGTGTAGTTCATTATGAAGGTCAGAATTATTATAAATCTACACAAATTAAAACAGCCTTTTGGCATGGTTCTGACATTTGAACCAAGTTAATAAAAACAATTATATATAGTATTTGGGTATCGTTTAATCTTAGGAATCCATAGTGAGCACAAAGACCAAAATAAACTCTTGCAACACACATGTTTATTCACATATTAAGATTCCCTGAGACTGTTCTACATTACTGACTTTCATATGCTTGGAAAATAAGAAGGCTTTTTCATATTCATGCTCAGTGAGTGAAAACACATCACTCAGGAGACCATCTGCTTCTCTCTGGAGCGTGGATCTTGACCTTAACATGTTGGGCTGCATACAAACATGTATTTGGGTGCTTCAGCACAATCTGAAGAGCATGGATAATTCAGTCAGCATTCAGGGGATTCGGTGTTAGTTCAGCTGCTACAGCAGCCAAAATTATGTGAGACGACTCAAGTTTTCACCTATCTCCCTTGGTACAAATATTCTGCCACAACCCATTTGCCATTTTACCCCAACTCATTTACACAAGGCCAAACCCAGGTCCCCAAGAAACAGACGAGAGTTTTGCCACCGACTTCCATGGGATCAGGATTTAGCCTGCAGGGAGGAAAAGAAAAAAAAAAAAAGAAGAAGAAAACTAGAGGCAGCAAGTCCATCTGGAGAGTGGCAAGCTGCCCACCACGTCGGTGCCCGCAGTCGGCACAGCCCGAACAAAGGCAGGCGAGGGGAGAGGTGTGGTTTGGGCACACACAGCTTCAAACTCGCCGTGGCTCTCCAGACTCCCCTCTGGGCAGCCTTTCTGGAGGGAGCCGCTTTCTCTTCAGTCAGTTTAAATGGAGAACTGGAAGAGGCAACCCCGCAAGAAGTGCTACCAGCTCTGAGGAGCTGCAGAATTACAGCTGGAAAAGAGCAGCGGGGTCAGTGGGAGGAAGGAGCCACCTTTAGCACATCTTGGAGCTCGAAGTGTCAAAGTGCTTTGGCTTGCGGGGCCGTGCAAGGAGGGGGAGCCCAAACTCCTTTAACATTTTCAAAGGCCATATTTCTTCCCAGAGCTAACTCCTGAAGGGACTTTTGGAACAGGTCCCTGACAGGTGCCTCTCTGCTGAGAAACATACCCTCTTCTCCCTGGGCTGCTAAGACAACTGCAAAAGATCATTTTGAGAGGGACCAGATGCAACGGGAAGAAGAAAGGTGCCATGCCGGGGTGCATCCCTGGAGGTTTAAGGGCATAAAGATCACAATGCACAACACAAACCCTCGTGCCTTGCAGCAAATTAATTCCTGATTCAGGGTTCAAAAGCTGAGACTGAACCAAAGCAGGGCCATCCTAGATGAGGTGACTCCAGCACAGGTACACACATTGTAGGCAGCTTGGGCAATAGCAGGAGGAGGAGAGGTGGTGGCAACAGCTGCAGAAACCCTACAGGGACTTGAGGTATTCAGGCAGCTGCCTCACCTTAACTGTGTGGTTACCTAAATCAGAGTAAAATTACCTTGAGCAACTTGCACTTTGCTGCAGCAAAATTATTGCTCCTGACGGCTGTGTCGGCATTACTGCAGGTTTAGGCGTCATTGGACTTGCTGTCTCAGAGTCAAGGTACACCCCACCTGCCTTGAAACCACTTCTTTGGGATCACAGCAGTTTGATGTGGGCTGTGCAGGCGGTGCAGTACAGGACTAGAAGGGCTTTATGGGTGGGAGAATGTGGAAGAGAAAATTGGTCATTTTGGCCTCATTCAGGGTAAAGGCCCAATCTAGTCCCACTACAAAAATTAGGTGAATGCAGCTACCAATGTCAGTGAGAAAACTGCTCATAGCACCTACTTGTTTGTACCAAGGAAAGAAGAAAATTAAAGGCAGTAAATCCACCAGGCAGTGGGTTTTGTTCCTTGTATATGTACTCAAGCCAACCTTGACACTTGTCCCTAGTGTCATGAAAAGTCCCGTAGTAAGCTACATGTATTGAGGAGCATGATCAAATCCCATATATGCATGAATGCCCACACTTTCTAAGTAGCGAAAGGGAAATTATGGCAGAAAAAGGCACCCCTTTCCAAGTCTCAAAAGGGAGGTAACAGATGCACAGAGTGAATGTTTTCTTGTACGAGCATTCACAGTGGCACCTGAGGATCTACAGGAGAAGCACCTCCAGAGATATAACATTAAAGATATTGATTCAATACACAAAAATAACTTCCAGTCTATGAGAAGCCCAAAGGGAGCAAAGCATTACCTGGTAATAGTTACAGTGAAAGACAGCTTTCTCATGATGAGAAACCAAAGGAAACAGCTGAGCTGCAATGACAACACACAGTCTTTGGAGAATAAAAACTGTAGACTGGAATATCAACCAACCAAGAAGTCTGAGACTGTAGAAAACTCATGCATGAAAGAGATTGGGGCTGCTGGTGTCCCAGTAGGAGACTGCTAGAAATATTGTCAAGAGAGTTGCAAGGCAGAAGAGCTACACTTGGAAGAAAGCCAGGTATAAAGAACAAGGGGTGGCTTGATAAAGACCCTGGAAAGTCTTGGAAAAACAACATGTGGCAAAGGTCACATGCTGCTAGACTCATAAGATTATATTTGTGGGGTAGAGGAGAAATAGCAGGAGAATGCTCCTAAGAACATCTGACCAAGGGGATGGCATGGAGGATGTCAGACACAAGGAGTGGGAAAAATGGAGCCCTCCAAATTTCAAAGCATCTCCTTGTAGGAAAGTGGAGTGACGTGGGAAGGGGCTTTGGTTGTGCCAAATACCAGTACACAACCTGCCAACCCCATGCTTATGGCCCAGGGCCTGAGGAGCCGCAGGAGATGCCCATTCAGCTCCTCAGCTACAAGTACAGTGTTAGCCATATCAGGACAGAGCACTTTGCTGTCATCCCCAAAGGGACAGTGACAAAGAAGAAGGATTGATGACATCTTTCCAGCCCACAGAGCAGTTCTGAGCCAACTCCCAAAGCCATCCCAGCGGTAATCAGAATTAGGGCTCAGGAAGGGTCCGAAGCCACGTTTTGATAATGTCCTGTTCCTGCTGCATTATTAAAAACAGGAGGGGATAAATTCAGTCAAAGACTTTGTGAACGAGTTTTGTTGATTCGACGGCTTGAAACTGTTCCAGGGGAATGGCAGGTCGCATGCCTGAATCCACACAGGAGGGACCGAGCGGAGACAGAAAGGGGCTGGGATGTCTCCTTCTCCAGTGCACTCCACACACGCAAAGCCTGTCTATCCTGAGATACCCTTTACTGAGAAGACAGTAGCAGAATATCCACGTTAAATCAGAGGACCAAATCTTGGCAAGGGTGTCCTGCTCATCAAAATGCTTTGTCTGAAGTTACGTGGGCGCATTAAGGCTTTCAGCACTTAACTCAGGAACAGAACAGGGAATAAATATCCAGGGGCCACAGGGGTGGAGCTGGGAGGTGGAACTGACCCAAATTTTCTTGTTATTATTGTTGTTATTGTTTTTATATTAGTTCCTATTACAGCTTATGAAGGGTCTGGTCTTGGCCCAACAGCGAAGCTGGCCTCTTTTGAAAACCCAGTCCCCCATGACTGTCAGGATTGGAACGTTGTTGCATGGGCTAAGATTTGCGTTTTGACATTGCAAGTTTGGAAAATTTTAGAGATTAAATGAACCAGAGCTGGCAGGGTGTGGGGAGGATAGAGGGGAAGGAGTTAAAAAGGTTACAAAAGTGTAGATATGAAACTGAGTAAAGTTAACTATTCATTGCAAATCACATTTGATAAAATGCAGAAAGTATTCTGGTTTGGTTTCTGATTTCATTTCCTATTTGAAGTTGAACTGAACTACTAAAAATGTACTTTTACTGCAGGAGGTAGGTCAATGTATGCAAAGGAATGCAAGAAAGAAATACCCTTCAGATTATAAATACTGGCGGCATCAGTCATTAGCTGTAGTGAGGTCTTCACACTGGCTAGTTTGTAAATAAATTCAGAGTATATTTTGAACTTGAAAAGCAGTGTGTGCTCTATTCTACAATGAGATGCAAAAACACTAAAGAAAATGACAAGATTAAAATGATCTGTAGACGGCTCCCTGTGGCCAGACCAATAGGAACATTCAGCATAGAATTAGCTTAAAACTAGCTCTAGTTTTCATTCAGAGCTGGCATAGCTCAGAGTCATTAGCCGCTACGCTCTGTGTCAGCTGCTGCAGGACCTGCTGAAACCTGGGTCTGGCATTTCAGCATCCTGGCCTGCCAAGCCTCTTTCTACAGAACAGAGCAGTTTTGCAAGAAGTCTTTGCAAAATATTTTAATAATGAAAACTTTAAAAATACACAGCTGTTTTGCAAAACCCTCGTAACAAAGATCCCTTTGAGATCAGCTCCACACAGGCTCTGTAGTGGATGTGCTACCATCAGTGCTCTCCACAGAGACATTACGGAGCCTGGCGTTCCCTGCGTGCCTCTTTCACCCCCCAGGTCCCTTGCCTGGACCTTGTTCCTTTCAGGCTCTGCTGCCTGCTCAAATCCCTGCCTCAGCCCCTTTATTTGGGTGCCAGCAACTGCTTCCAGAGGTTAGGCACATTTGCCCCTTGGGGTGACCTCCGCAGATGCTGTGGCTCAAACAGAACATGCTGGGCCATCATTTGGGGTGAAATTCAGCTCCCAGATGAACTGGGTAATGCTGAGGAAAAGAAGTCCCTGGCACCTACAAACACCTGGGCACCATTTAACTCCCACATGAGCATCCGAGCCCCCGCTGTTTTAATTCAGCCTTTATGCGCACAGACCAACATCTGTTTGCATCTGGGAGCATGGTACAGGCTGCTGCTGTGCCTGAGATCTGTGTATTGGAGGTTGGCATCAAGCTGGATTCCTCGATCATTATTACCAACAAGTGTTTAGTGGAATCCATTTTCCAGAGTGAATAGTTTATTGGGACTTGAATAGTTGCAGGGAGTTCTTGCTGTAAATAGGGTAGTGCCTAACTAGGAAATCTATTTATGGTGCTTTTATTACTGCAGGGAACATGAGGATTCAGCTTTTCAGTATTACAAGTATTTCCCTTAAGTGGTCATTAGAAGAAATAACTCCCAGATTCACAAGCGCTGGTATCTGTACCTAAGCTGTGTTTCCAGCAAGTTTTAACGACAAAAGAGAGAAAGCTGGCCAAGGCAGCATGATCATGGCTTTCACTGTCCTCCTAGGGAAGCCAGGAGGAATTTCCCATCAGTCTGAGCAGGAGCTGGCCGCTCACATCCTATACTGCTGTACCTCCTTGCCTTAACATCACAAGTGGGTGAGGTGGGAATGAGGAGCCTGGCAGGAAGGAGCCAGGTGAGGGGAACCAGCCTCTCCCAGACATGCACAGGATAAAACTCTTGTTTTGCTCTTCTGTGGTGCTGCTTCTGAGAAAATAAGGGTCCTGAACATGAGCAAGGTGAGAACAAAGTGTGGTTATACTTGGTTGAACTAAAGCCCTGTCTAGCTTAGTATCCCATCTCTGAAAGTGGCCAAATGCACTCCTCAGGGGAGAGAACAGAGCAGGCATGTACAATCCTCCCCTGAAACGGCCTGCCAGACTCACCAGCCTCCATTCTAGGGAATCCTGCTGACCCCCGACCAGGAGAGTGGAAAAGGTGGTCTCACCAAGCATTGTGGTGGGTGCTGACTTGAGGAGCTGCTGGATGAGGCTTTCAGATGGGCTTCACTGAGCCATATGCTGCTGAGCTGAGAGCAGACTGGGTGTTTTGTCAGGTTTCACTTCATCCATAACCCCTTTGACTTCCAGCACTTGAAGCTGTCACTCTGAGCATTTACCTGATCGCTGGTCAACAGAGATGTTGCTTTGTTCAAACCCTGAAGGCTGGATACAGCTTAGCTGGGTGGCCGTGACTGAAATGGATAACTTGGGCACATTTTAGCATCCAGCAATCAGCCTGAACGGGGTGAACAGGGACCTGGGTGGGACCCACACCCATGAGGATGCTCTGGGCATTGCGAGGGTGTCCAACCGACCAGGACACCCAGGCCAGCAGGGCTGGGGTGGCTGAAAGCCAGAACTTTGGAGGACTTCACCTCTCACAAGCACTGGTTCAAAGCCAGCCTGCTAGGAGTCGGCAGTGGTAGCAATTTGCCCACGGCTTCCAGCCGTTTCATAGACAAAAGAGGCTCAGCTTCATCTGCTCTGCCTCACTCCTGGGGCACTAAGGAGGATATGACCCTTGACAGATGTTATTCTCACCTGCTCTTGAAGGCGAGTGGAGGAGAGTGCCACAGCCTCCCTAAGCAGGCTGTGTTTCATCACCCTCATAGCAGGGAAATTGCTTTGTAACGTGGAACCCAAATCTTCCTTGCTGCAAATTAAGCTAAATTCCTGTTGACCTTTTCCTAACAGCCACAGGGAACAATTTTAATCACTGTTCTCTTTGTTACAGCCTTTGCATTCTGGAAAATGTATCATGTCCCCCTTCATCTCTTCTCCTCCAGGAAAACAAACACCATTCTCTCAACCTTTCTTTTTAGGTTATGTTTTCTAAACCTCTTCTTGCTGCCCTTTGGGTTCCCATCAGGGTGTCTGCTTATTAAAATAGAAGCTTCATTTCACAAATGTTGCTGTGTTACTTGGCACAGCAGAAAATAATAACAAACACTATACTGCCACTAGAAAATCCACGTTAAGATCACAGAGTGAAGGGATAAGGTGGATGTCAAGAGATCATCCAGTTTGTTCCCTTGCACTGGGGCAAGTTCAAGTGAATCAAGACAATCTCTTAAGATTTGTCAGGTCAACGGTGGCAACTTTCAGTGGTGGCATGTCTTCAGTTTCCTGGCAGCCTACCCCATGGTTTTTACTTGTACGAGTTTGTTGTATGTTGATACAACAGTGAGTATTAAACACATTTAAAATAGACATAGATTGTTTTAAAGGGTATTTAAAAATCACGTATGGCTATTGAGCTCCAAACTGGAAAATAGTCACAAGGAACAGAAGCATAATAAGGATAGATTTACCGGCTGTGAAGATGAAGGGCTTTTTCTTTTGATTTTTTCCCTATTCCTGTAATTTACTACTCCTTTCTTTTCTCTTTCAAGCATTCAATGACAGTAAATGCAGGAAATAAAGATGAAATGGATAGATAACATCATTAAAGACCTGGCTGCTACACACAAACCTTGATACATAATTTGCACTTTACTTGTCACTTCCTTGGCAGGATTTCAGCCATAGAGCAATTTTTCATGCTGGAGGTGGCAAAACGGCAGGGTTTCCTGGCAAAGAGCAAACTAATTCTCCCTGTCCTCCCCTCTCGTTTGGTTCTAGGCTGATTTCACCCAAAACCAGTTGAAGAAAAGAGCTCCTCTTCTTGTCAGTTCCTTGCCACAGATACATTGGCAGGACTGTCAGCTGTCCTGAATATCTGCCAGGGTTTCCTTGGACCTGAAGCCCATGAGGGGTTTCTGCAGTCTGCAGGGACAGAAGACCTTTTTGGAGGTCCCAACAGGAGCTGGCTGGAAGTTTCACACAGGTTCAAAACGCTCCCTTGAAGCCGTGGGTTTATACTACCCTTTTCCTTTTGAGGAACCACCCTGTGCACAAGCTCATGCACATGGACCCTCCATCCCAGACAGGGTCCTGTACAAAGTGCTTCTCCCTGCCCTGTCTGGGGTCTCAGGCCAGCAGATGCCACCTGGCCCAGCACAGTCCAGGTGGAAGCGTTATCCCACAGGCGTTGGCACCGGCGTGTGGCAGGTAAGCCCTGAAAGCAGAGATGCTAACCATGCGTGCCAGGCTGCTCCGGCTCTTGCTCAGCTATTTTGTTATTACCACTGCTCATAAACAAATGTTTTACTCCGCAGGATTTCCTTGCACAGATCCTGATGTCATCTCTCTTCCCTGCACAGAGGCAAGGAGTTTCTACCAGAGAATCAATGCAGGACCACAGAAAAAGAGGAGTGATACACTTTTGCTTTAATCAAATGGGTCTTTCAAAAGCTGAAGTTAATGAAGACCCACTTAACAACTCTTCATATAGCTCTGATAAACAAAATGTTTCCAACTGGAATTCACAAAGCTGAACATAATAATATGAATAAGAGCTTCCCCTTGTCAGCTGGCTACTAACAAAGGAAAAATATGAGGAGTGAATACTTAGGAAAAAAACCAAGAGTGCTGTAATATAATTAAAACCATTAAAAATGCTGTACTCTGGTTTTGCTCCCTGAAGCAGTATGTTATTTTTCTTTTTTAAGCTGTCACCACATTTTGATACCATAAGGAATAAACTAAATCAAGACAAACCTCCATTTCAAAGTTGGAGGATTTGATAGAAATATTAACTTAAACTCCAGTAACTAGCAGATGATGCTCAACCAACTTCAGCCATCAACGTCTCTCTTTTTATTTGCTGACAGTAGGTATTCCTCAGGTATATATGCAGGACTGAAGCAGAAGACAAATGCAGAGACAAGACCAAGAGAAAGCACCCACAGAAAACCCACCATTTTAGAAACTCAGGAAGGGCCCCATTCAGCAAAGTTCTGAACCACATCTAGAATGATCCGTATCGTTTGTGCAACTTAAGAGTATGCAACATTGGCTTTTTTTCATTTGGCAGCCTTTCTGACAGAGGTAACACAACCTTCCTGTCCCTTGCTATCATATACCAAAGTTTTCCTGATGTCATGGAGGTGATGTAACTCTGACACGTGAACAGAGATTCCAGTTGCCAGCAAACCGCATGGGGTCAACCTTCTGTTAGAGACATGAGGATATGAACCAAGGGGCTGCAGGACTGAGCCACCTCATGCATTTACCTCTGTTACTTTCCTTCTTGAGGAAAAATGTAGTCTACTGGCATTGGGAATGGGGCTGGAGGGCAATGCACAAAGCAAGGAACAGTCACAAAAGTTATTACACATGAATGTATGGTCATAACATTTTAAGCAATAAACCACGAAAAAAATGGAAAAATCTATTAACTGCATTCCTGGTTGGTCAAGCAAAATTGCCCGTTATCATATTTGAGCCTTGCGAAAAAAACATATCATTTAGGAATGTCAATCAACCTCTTCCCCACCACCTTCTAAAATCTCAAAAAGCAAACTGAGAACGCTGACAATACGCTAATAACAGATTTCTCACTGAACTCGTGGCACTACACAGTGACTCAGACAAGCAACACCGAACATCCCAATTGCTGGCTTCCCAAGGGTGAACAGGACTGTTACTTGCATCACTCTGCAGGGCCTCTGGGCATTGCAGAGGTGGAAACTGGGTGCATCAGATCCTGCACAAACTCTTCTTAAGATCTGAAGGCATAGACATCTCCTTTCTCATCATACACCCTCACGAAAGAGAAGATGCAGAGAAATATAAGTACACCGTGGACAACTCCTTCAATGATAGGGTCATAGGGGCCATAGCATTGACACATCTGTACAGCCCCAATATATTCAGTGTATTGTTAGACGATAGAAGAACAGCTGAAAAAAAATCTTCTCAGCTTGGCTAATTACCACCAACTGGCTATGTTTTGGCAGACTATGCTGCAGATCTGTGTTTCGCAGAGGAGCTTTATAGAGCTGGTGGTAGTGTGATAGAATAACAAAACAGAAATGAATGCTGCTGTTCAAGGGGAATATAGTTCACAAAATGTTGTCTCTGCAACTGCTTTACCTTATGAGCCAAAAACTAATAGTTTACCATAAGCCCTTGGTATACTGTGCCCTAATATTACTCAGTTTGTTCCAGCAGATCATCAGTAGAAGAGACACGTTTTTGATCCAAGGGCTGCACACAGATTCCAGGCTGACAATATGAAGACAAGTTTCTAACTAATACAAACGATCCCTGGCACCAGTCTAGCAGACAAACACAACACACACATTCAGTCAGAGATTCGCAGACCTGCCCATTGAAGTCCTCAGAGGCCAGATTTATTCTCCACTATGTAACGTTGAACTGTTTTGGCTACATACAAGTCCTTGCACATAAGATCTGCAGAGCAAAACATCCTCCTTTGCTTTTTTGGTTTGCTACCACCCTATTTTCTGTGACAGCTGGACCTTTCAGCTGAGGGCAAGAATCAGTAGGACAGGATCCTTTGCCTCAGCAATGCCAGTTTAAACAGGAAAAGGCTCGGCCAAGGCACCCGACAGGATCTGAGATCCAATCCTGAAAGGTGCCTTCTCTGGCCTGATGCTGGAGAGGAACCTCAGCCACTAATTTTTCCATGGGGATAAATCACGAAACAGTGGTAGGAAAGACAAGCCCAAGGATTTTGTCTCAGGGGAAGAAGGTACTAAAGAGCTTTTGTGGTAAAATAGTCTAGCAGAGCACTTTGTGTCTCTCCTGACCACAGATGAAATGATGGGGCCAGATGTGTCTCATGGGCCACCGACTAGAGAAAACTGATTGTGAACCTTCCTTGGATCAACATGAAAGAAGCCTAAGGTTACGGGGTACCAAAGCTGCCAATAGATGAGACTCTTTGATGTTTTTTTGTGAAAAAAAATGGACAGAAACATTTTTAATTTCACATTATCATGCTGTGTTTTGTGTTGGGTTTTTTTTTCCAACTAACTTCATGATTGTTGGTATTAATTAAACTGAATGGTAGATTATTTTCTAAAGGCTATAATTTAAACCAGTAGTTGAATATAGACTTGAGTGTAACATTCTTCAGCTCAAACCACAAGGTATGCAAGCTGGGAATGAACTCTATTTTTTTCCTGTTGAAGGACAGATTAAATATTTTTTTATTAATTCTAATGCTAGCAAAGAAAGTAAGATCCCCGTTTTTCCTATGATTTCTCTGTATGCTTAATTGATGTATTCTACCAAGCTGTCAAGCTGCTTTTAAAACCCATTCTTTTTCATAGAAATATTATCCTCCTTTTATTAGTTTGAGTTGATAAATGGATCAAGAGTCTTTGAGAGTATTGTGTACTGTCAACGGAATACATCTTTCAGATGCATCCACTGCAATGGAGTTAAAAAATATATATCATGAAACACTTAATAAAAAAGATGCACAGATTTGTCTTTTACAGGATCATGGGACTTGAGTCTATCTCCAGGGAGGAGTTCCAACATGAGAAAGAAAATACATAGTTCAAAAGCCCATGTTTTCAATTTGCAGCCACATGGTTTAAATTATCCCTGTATTTATTAAGGGCGCTAAATGGGCAGCTCAACTTAGGGGAAAGGGTCATTCAAGTTGAGAATAGTCATGTTTAATTCCTCAGCTAGCTGCAGGTTAATTGTACTTTAAGATGCTGAATGTTTTTTATACAATGTGTGTTAAAACACCACATGAGACACAGCTGTAGGGGTTTCACCATGTATTGTTGTATATTTTTTTTAACCTCTATATTTCTCCTTTGTAAACAACAATAGAAAATTGTTAAACACCTAGTCTGTAGTCACAGTGATCCTATATGCCACACAAAACCTATCATATCGCCATCCCTTGCACTTCCATTTCACATGTGTTTTGTGTTCACCTCCTGATTTCCCTGACGCTCAGTGTTGTGAATTTTCATGTAATCAGAACCACAAAGAAGTAGTGTAAGATGTCTTTGCCACTTTATGCTGCTCCCAAGAGATAGTAGGTTTTTGGATGTTGCTTGTACCTGCCTGTGAACTTGTTAGCTCAGCATTTCAGGAGGGAAAAAAGAAAATCAACCGAAATCCAAAAAGCAAATGTTAAAGCAAACAAAAGACCAATTCCAAATGGACAGGCAATATGAATTTTGAAGCCTTTCTCCTAAGACATCCATTGATATGAAAATGAGTAGCTATTGATTATCAAGGCAGTTTATCCAACTGTCATCGTTCTTATATTTTGGCAGTTCATCCACAAGCAAGCCCTGGTGGGAATTCAAAATATATTTATTGTTCTACCTATCTGTTAGTTCACCCAGGCAATAGCCTGGATTTTGCCCATGAGATGCAAATGGATAGTTGTAAATATCATTAATTGTAAAAGGGTCACTGTGTTTGATGCAAACCTGAGACATGTTGCTTCTCTTCTTCAGTTGGGCTGAAGCAAAAGGCTGTGGAAACTGGGGTGGCCTGGGCACTCACATCCAGCTTCAGGATCTGAATGTTTTCAAGGAGAACCCCAGCCCCCCCCAGAACTCAGAGGATTTCTGTGCACGGTCATGTCTAAATTCACTTTTAAATTCAAATAAATATTTGTGGGAAAACTTCTTGCCCTATTCTCCTAGTGCTCATAACTTAGTTATAGTAGCTGCCAGGCATCTTTAACTTTTGTGACCAGCAGATCACTCTGGGTCTCAGTGACCTTGGCAGTTGTAACAGGGTAATATTTTCACAAGGATGAAATGTTCTTGAATACATTTCTCTAATGTACTGGTATTCACAGGCATTTCTCAGCAGATCTGACCTGAAGTGCAAACATAATTCTTCAGTTTCACCTAGAGGTTTATTGACAAACACCAGAAAACTCAAGTTCCCCTTCCTTTTGCTGAAACTCACTCTCTCTGAGAAGGCAGAGCTGCTGGTATTCTTCCTTTGAGCCCTCCATCACCAATGGGAGTCTGGACCAAAGGCCAGCCCTGGAGTCTTTGACAATCATTCAGTGGCCACGCATCTAAACAGGAAGAGGAACACGAAGGAAACAAAAAAGACTGAGGGGGAAACATGTAAGAACACAATCATTTGTTTTTTCAAGATATTTCAGTGTAACGTTTCATGTTAATTTGTTCCTAGAATTCATTGTAGACATTTTTCAACGGAGTTCAGTGAAGAAACCCAGGCAGGTAGGAATTAGTGTTTTAAAAATGCCACTCTTTCACTAACGCTTAAAGCAATGGTCGCGAAATGCCAGAATTAAATCAGCAGCTTGAGAAAGATGCAGTCACTAAAATGTCTGCATTCTTTTGTTGGTGAATATGCTCCTACTCTACACTTAAGCAATGTCACTTTTGCCCAGTTCCTCTCAAAACATCAAGTCCTGTTTTATCAAACTGAAGAAATCTCATGTTAGAAGAGCTTGAGCTCATGATCTAGAGCTCATTTTTCCACTTTGAGTCATGCAAATGCAAATCCTTACCTTTAAATCATATTGATCTGAGTTGTCTATGAAATTTTCAGGGAAGCTTAAGAAGGCCAGCTATTTGCATTCTGATTACATTTGTCTCATTTAGAGAAATGATGTACAGCTTACTTTTCCAAATGCCATATTTTGGCTAAGTTTGGATAGCCTTCCTCTGCTGAAAAATACCACGTTACTCCTTGAGGAATCATGGCAGTATCATATAGCAAGCATTTCAAGATGCAGGCCTTAGGAAAAAAGATAAGGGCTTGCATTCTTGCATGGTGGAAGTTATTTTTTTGGAGAAGGGAAGAAAAAGCCCAAAATACTGGAAATGTAACAGAGATGAGAAAATATGTCTTCTCAGAAAATGTTTCAGCTGATCTTTCAAACCTCTGTGTTTGAACAGATCAAATACTGCCACATATATTCTCCTAATCTGTGGGTTTTTATGGAATGGAACGAGAACCCCAAATCAGTTTAGGCTTTATATCTAAATCAAAGGCAGACTGATCACCAAAACACAGAAGGTCTCGACTAGCTGAAGTGGTTGTAATGTGCTTAATGGGCTTCAGAGACTTTGCACCTAAACCACAAATTCAGTCTGGTTCAATTTCATCATGTATGGAAATCTTCACTGCTGAAGGATTCATTAGCTGATACTCGCTGATACAGAACAAAGACAAGCTTGACCTACTGGTTTTTGCCTTATACACTAAAGGTTCCTGCCCACAGTGCTGCTTCTCTTGAGAAGAGAGAGACAATTTTTATTTAACCAAGGGGAAATAAATCCACTGAACCTGACTTTGAGTGGCTGGTGTAAATAGGATTGTTTTTACTCAAACAGTGTCCCAACACATCCATCTTTTTCAAAAGGGTTATCTTACTGTTATGACTAGACAACCGCCATAAAAACTACTATCAGGTAACAGCAGTCCAGAAAAACTTTAACGCTCTGGGTTAGTTTGTGTGGTATCTTTGTGAATCTGAAATTGAAACTAGGAGATTTCACTAAGGGCAAGATCTGGAGTGCTAACGGTACATCTGCAACATCCATCTACTCGGATATCTTCAGGCATCTCTGGTAGGGGATAAATGTTTACCTCTTCAAACCAGGAGACTGGTCACCATGCTCAGAGCTTGTTATTAAATTCCTTGAGTCACATTCCATGAGGATCTCAGGACATCTGAATCTTCCCCCGGGATCCAAGATAATTATAACCCCAAATTTAGTGTGTCAATTAAAAGCCAAAGTCATTAGTTTAACATACATGCTGTGTTACTAGCTGAAGTATGTAGGTACCCCAAATGTAAGCTTGTGTTTAAGGTAGAATAGATTACTTTGACTTCCCTGCCCAAGCCTGAAGATGGGGTCAAACTGGCCCTATCACAGTCTTGTAAAGGTATAGACCCTCTGGGTGATAAGAAAGCAGTCACCTGTACAGAATAAGACTAATATTTTTAATAGGAGAAGCATCTTCTATTCCTTTTCCTTTCTCTTCACATGGTTTCTCTGGGATTGACAGTAGTTTCATTCTACCATGCTGGATTGCAGCATTTTTGAGCACAATAGGTTAATATGCAAGGTGTCAAAGTTCAGCATTTTGAGGGCTACACCATTTAGTTCCTGCAATGGTAGTGAGAACAGTGTATGAGCAGGAGAAATGAAAGAGCTATCCCAAAAACAGATGTACCCAGCACAGACCCAGCACAACCAAGAACAGATAATTTATTTTTATGCAAACAGCTGCGTTAAGGATGGATTTGCCAGTTTCAAAAGACTCCAAGCAGCAGTGTGTTTGCTGTCTCATCCAATGTTTTAGTCCCATGTTTGATTACCTTCGCTATAGAGAGAACATAAAAAGTATGCTAAAGGGATATTACAGATTTAAGAAATCATGGTTAATAATGTTGTTCCTTTGCTATATCGGATCTTATTTTAAAATTCATTCTTCATTAATTTTCTCTCTGCATTTCTGTAGGTTTAAACAACACAACAATTAGTTTAACCACTGACTCAGAATAATTTAGGTTGGATCTGAAGGTCATCTAGCCCAGCCTGCTCCAAACATGTCCAACTAGATGTCCTGGTTTCAGCCAGGGTAGCCAGGGTAGAGTTAATTTTCTTCACAGAAGCTAGCATGAGGCTATGTTTTGGATTTGGGATGAGAAAATGTTGATAATGTGCTGATGTTTTGAGTTGTTGCTAAGTAGTCAAGGACAGTCCAGCTTCTCATGCTGGCCTGCTAGCAAGGAGGCTGGGGGTGCACGGGAAGCTGGGAGGGGACACAGCTGGGACAGCTGACCCAGGCTGGCCAAAGAGATATTCCCTACCATATAATGTCATGCTCAGTATATAAAGCTGGGACAAAGAAGAAGGAAGGTGTGAAGGGACGTTCAGAGTTATGGCGTCTGTCTTCCCAAGAAACCATTATGAGTGATGGAGCCCTGCTTCCCTGGAGATGGCTGAACACCTGCCTGCCCATGGGGAGTGGTGAACGAATTCTTTGTCTTGCTTTGTTTGCGTGCACGGCTTTTGCTTTACTTATTAAACTGTCTTTATCTCAAACCATGAGTTTCCTCACTTTTACTCTTCCCCGTCCCACCATGGGGGAGTGAGCGAGCGGCTGCGTGGGGCTTAGTTGCCGGCTGGGGCTAAACCACAACACTAGATCAGGTTTCTCAGTGCAGTTGGGCTTTGAATACCTCCAAGAACAGAGATGCCACAACCTCTCAGGGCAACCTGTGCCAATATTTTACCACCTTTCTGAGAAAAATCTTTCCTGATGTCCATCAGAACTCCCTTCACTACAACTTCTGTCTGCTGCCTCTTATCCTATCAATGTGCACCTCCGTGAGGGGTATAAATAATACTGTCTTCTCATCTCCTCCCATTAGCTAATGAGTAGCTGGTCCAACAGCGCATCTCACCTAGTTGGCTTGTGGATCCCCAGTGTCAGGAAGGAGTCCTTCAATCTCTCCAGAAATTTGCTGGACTGCCTGTGTCCTGCCATGCTGCGCATGAGGTGGTTTAACCATGAGGTGGTTAAAGTCACCTCTGAGAGCCAGGGGCTGCAACCAGCTGCTTCTGGCTCTCTGCCAGCTTCTCACAGACTGGTAAAACAAAAATGGAAAGGCCCAGTGAAAGAGAAATCTCAGTTGATGGGTCTTACGATCAGTGACCAACAAGCAATAGGTTTGGGTTTTGTGGTTTGATTTTTTTCTTTTTTTTTTTTTTCAAATTGGAACATTTTAACCATAGCATTTTGGGGAACATTGTAGTTCTTTGGTTCATCTATAGATAACAAAATGACAATAAGTGTATAGCAAGACTTCAGAAGTCCCTCATTCTCACAGTTATACTAGAAATTAATAATAATGATTCAGATAACTCCTCAGGTAATAAATATACATCTCCATGGCATAAATTAAGTGTTTAATTTTAGCAAATTGTTCGTATCACTCTCTGTTACAGCTAATAAAATTTCTGTCCCACAACCCAAAATTTCAGACGGGCATGGATAAATATAAATAAGAAATATTTATCAGCCTTTCTTCCCTTTTGTATCAGCATTCATATTTTATCATATGTATCTAGCAGTCAACTTTTACCTGGCAGAGAACTGTTTTGGCTCTTAACAGGCTTAAAAAAAAACTTATCTTTTTTTAATTCCATTGGGATCAGACTTTTCTTTTGTTCTTAGTATATTCTTTAATGTTTTGTTGTTTCTCTGTTTAACTAAGGAATTTTGTTGTTTTGTTGTTCTACATAACCCTTTTTTGCTGATGGAATCATGGGGTTTGGAACAACTATCACAATATTCTTGAACAATTCCTTATTTTTCTGAGTGCCTTCCCACTTTAAATGCATATGCTCAGTCAGTTATGCCAGCAAATGCTTTAAGCTTTGGAAAACTGTCCCTCTCAAGGTTCCAAATGTGCAGATTTTTGGTCAATGCCCTATTTCATTTGTATAAAGTAAATTTAAATTGACTGTGATCTCTGGTACCTCAGCAACTGTGCTTTTTTGGGTCTGTAACTAACACTTTCTCATTCAGCAGACTTAAGTCCACTATCAAGTTACCTTATACTGGATATGGGACTTCCTGTTTTGAGAAGACAACATTATTATTTATAGAAACACTAAGGAAATCTGTTATTGGCCACAAGAGATCAGCAGCAAATGGCCCTCTGGTTGAAGTCATCCATGATAAGTTTCTTGGTTGCCTTTTGACTGTTGTTTTTATTTCCCACGTCCCCCAGAAATTATTAACAGATGCTTAAGGAACAGCTCCTTTTATCTCCCAGAAGTTGTTGCTGGGCTATAAAAGACCCTTACCTGCAACATGTCTTTTGCTTCAAATAACTATGCAAACTGGCCTTTCAGATTTAAGCAACCTTAAAGACATATTTACAGGGTATGAAGAACTGGAGTACAGAGATCGGCTTATTAATAGAAACCCCTGGACACAGCATAACACCCATCTCTTTAACAGGATGAGGTCCAGAGGCAACTTATCTCAGTAACATGGGCACTGCACAGGAGATAGTAAGTGTCAACACCGTGAATTTATTAGCTTGGGCCCAGACAAACATGGCTAAATTGCATCTGGGCACTCCCCTTCTCCCCCCAGCACACATCCAGCCAGCTCAGGTGCTTCTGCACCCACCATCACCCAACTTTCCCCACGCTACAAGCTCCAGGGTTAATGTGGAAGAGTGAGCTCAAATATCTCTGCATCTGCCAGTGTGGTCAAGACCAAAATCTTCCCCCGCCTTCTGTTTTTCTCCTTCCATCCTTCATCTGAAGCCTTGGCTTTCTGGAGCAGGGCACAGCCAAAGACTGAATCAGGAGGGAGAAAAGCTGACAGCACTGGCTGTCTCGTCTTCATTCTTTTTACCATCCAGTATAGGCACTGTTTTAAATTACACAAAAATAGCCTGTAAAACTCTCATCAATCTCACTTGTTCAAATGCAGCTTTTCCACATTAATCATTTACAGTGACACAAGTAAACAATGCCACATGTGGCCGCAGCGATGGTGCTCTTCCATTATTGATTCATCCCAAGGTGCGCTGGTTTTGCCTTGAGTCTTACTCCCTCCTTTCTCTCTTTAAAAAATTATGTGAAAAAGAAATCATACCACCACGTTTTCATTTAACAGTCAAAGACAGGATATTCAGGGAGCGGTGGATCGCAGATTGCCTCTGCCAAGGAAAGGAAAGTGTCATGTTTCAGCCTCCCTGCACTCATCCTTGGTTTCTTTTTCTGCTCATAAAGGTACCTGAACTAGCTCTAGACAATCCTGCTCAAATATTCGAAACAAAGCAGCTTCATTATCACAGTGTGGTACAAAATCCAACTTAACCTGCCTCTGAGCAGTGATACAGCTGTACTCCTTGCTAGTCCCCAAACCAGCTTGTTGTCTGCATCCAGTCTTTTTCTTTTTTTTCAGCCAGCGTAAATTTTTGGGATAAGAGAGGGGAACATCCAGTAGTTGTTCAAGAAAACCTATTTCCCACCTTACACCTAGTGAGTTATGCTAAAAAGTCCTGGGCAGGTTTTAACTGTCTGTTCATGACATTGTAATGTGCCATTTACACACACTTTATACTATTTTTTTTATCTTCAAAATATATCTCAGAGTAGAAAGAGCTTCAAAAGTGAGAGGCTGAATTTCAAACCCACAAGTGTTTCAGATCCTGGGGTGTAGTTTGGACTCCATCCCCACAAAAACCAGCATAAAAACACTCCCCATTGCTGCCAGCTCTCCTGATTTATCCAGCATTTCACAAATGTAAAGCTGGTATTCGAGTCCCAGCTTGGAACGAAGAGACTGAACACAAACCTCAACTTTCATTCCTGCAGGAGAAGTTTCCATCCCTCCTGTTTGCAGAGGAAAGTTCGAAAACATGACCTGACTGCACTCGAGCAGGCTGCTGGGGAGGGAGTGGGAGCTGACTCATGATTTTTGCTACCCGGAGATCGCAGTGCTGGGACACTGGCCAGGCGAGGGCAGAATTTGAGACTTTGGAGCCTCATTCATTATTACGACTGTACTGTTGCTCTGGAAGATGCCACTCTCTGCTGGAATGGAGACCAAAGCAAAATGTTTTGGTTTTGGGGAGAGGTATCAGTCAGGTGTCCTCCCTTCTTCTAAACAAACTTACCTTGGAGAAGGCTGCGTTCAGTGCAACGCATACAGGAGATCCCCAGTTACTCGTTCCTCCTGGTAAATGGCATTAAGCAATGTTCCACCAATACGTTTGCCCATGTGTCAGCCCCTTCAGAGGGATGCCTGGCTCCTGCTGCCCAGCCCATTCAGCAGGGTCTCCCTCCTAAGGCGTGGATGTTGACTGTGGTAGCCTCAGTGCCATCATTGCTCACAAACTTCCTCCATCGATGGCAAAGTAACGCAAACGGGCCCATCCATCTGTGTTTGCTGCCTTTACACAGAGTACAACTTCCTGACAAAGCTCATATTAAAAAAAAAAAAAAATTACTGCTCTTGTTTTATAAAAACTTCCTAATTAAGGGCATAAAAGCATGAAAAATGTGATACTAAAGGGGCAGTTAGATAGGTGTGATGGTATGCGGTGCTGAAGTATACTGGAATAGCGACAGACCAACTCCACCCTTGTGAGTGGGTAGGAAAAAGTTAGAGAGAGAGGGAAAGTTGTGTCAGCTCTATTTCAGATTATGAAGAAAAGCAAAAAAAAAAAAAGTTGCCAACACAAAAGACAGGATTTCCAGTAGGATTCATTGCTGTCTCAACTCCACTTCTACTGAAGCTGATAATTTCATTGCCCATCTTAACACGTGCAAAATCAGGCCAATGGAGAATACCTCCAGAAGTCCCAACCATTAAGCATATTTTGACTGTTTACAGATTAAAACCAGCAGTAACATAATCTCAGATTAAGAAAAATCCTTGCTAGCTGGAAAAAAACAAAACCTACACTTAAACTGTGTATTCCGTGATTTCAAGAGAAAGACATTAGCAGGAATGGGTGAGCAGCAAGAAGTGATGCAAGAGGACTAGAGGAGAGCAGACCATTTTGCTAGAGTTCCAGCTGAACAAAGCACGCAGGTCTACACTACTCCTTCAAAGCAGTCAGTACCTTGAGTACTGGCTACGTGCTGGGTGCTGGGCTAATTGCTAAGGGATCAGGACCAGTTTTGATGAGCAGGGGTGCTGTACAAGCCCAGGATCTGGATTTCTCTTCACAAATTCCATACAGCTAAGCAGCTATCTGGAAATCTGCTTAGGATGGGAAACAGAAGGAAGTGAGGAAGGGTGGGAAGGAGAGAAGTAATTTGTGTGTGTGTGTGTGTTGGGTTTTTTTTTACAAGATTGCATTATTTTTCTGGCACTTCATTCCTTGCTGTTGTCCTGGTTTTTGGGTGTGGTGGGCTCTGAGCTTTGCCCTGTGTGCCTTTAGGAACAATATTCTCTGGGCAGAATTGCTTTTTCCATTTCATTGCGGCGTTGTGGTTATGTATTTATTTCATAAGGAGAGTGGGTTATTTGGCAATTTAGGTTCATATTGTGGGTGTGGTCCCTGTAGATAGTTTTCTTCTGGATTAAATCTTTGTGAACAGTTATTTCTCTGGTAGCACACCAGTGAGCAGCACACCGTTCTCCTGGGCAGGATTTTATTTCATCTCCCATTTTATCACCAAATCACCTATTTCATCTGAGTCACCGGCTACGCTTTGCTGGGGCAGTCCTGGGCCCATCTCAAGATGGGCTAGAGAAGTGGCTTGGCTATCGCCATGACCCACCTGAAGCAGCAGCACAGAGCCTTGCGCAGGATAATTTCCCCATCCATTGGCACCCTACTAGACCACTTCCAGGACCGCAGTGCTCTGTCCAAAACTAGCCCAGGTATCTCTCTCTGCAGAGCACTTGACTGTGAAGCATAAACCTACCTACCCCAAAGGGTCTCTTGTAGCTCTGGAGTAATAAAACAGGGAAGAGGAAGGGACACAGAAGCTGGCGATGGAAAGCTGTAGCAGAAGCCACAGAAAGCGTTTTTTTAAGCCTCATGGTTACACGAGGAGCAAGGAAATGTCACTTCTGTTCAGTCACAGAAGCAAGCATGAGAAGGGGAGTATCCACACCTCCTATAGCAGGTGTTTTTGTTGGGAAGGGAGTCTCCCTCTTTACATGGTGGATTCTCTCACTTTCCAGAGTGAAAATAAGCACTGGAGTATGTTTTCCCTCAGCTGACTATGGATATAAAGCTAAGGAGAATAGCTTCTTAATTGAGGTACTTCGGGTATGTGCCGGACATGCAGTGGTGTGAATGCATCTTTAGATCAAGCACCGCTGAATGATTTCAGAGTATGAATCCCTTTGCTATCCCAAAACACACCTCCTGCAAGGAGGCACTAGGCAAGCGCCCCAAGGCTGTACTGGTACTCCATCTGTCAAACTCGTCTTGATCATGTCATGGGAAATGCAAATTCTAGCCAGCGGATCAGGTCACACCTTGGTGAACCAACACCTTAGACCCAAATGTCTGGCAAATCTACCAAAGTGACCTGTTTCCCATTAAATCGGGAGGGGGTAGGGCGTGTCACTGGCCATACCCCGGGCAGACATCCCACCTGGCAGCAGGGGCTGTGCCTCCAGCACCAGGAACTTGACCCGAGGCAAAGCTTTACCTCTGGCTACAACAGGAACAGCAACTGTTGTGGAGCCGTTACTACAGAGAGGCAGTAAAATCACACATATCACACCACGGTATTACAGGCACAAATTAAGTCTGGGCTGAGGCCCTTTTATAAAAAACATGGCCCATTAGGTTTAATTTAAAATCTCTTTCCTTGCAACTACGGAGCAGATTGACAAAACAGACTTTTTAAATCACCTATGAAACTTCACTCAATGACAGGATACCAAAAAGACTCTTTTGTGTTAAAGTGTTAATTATTAAAACATGACCGAACGGTTAGTTCAATTTACAGCATTGCTATTAGAAGGAAGGCTGGAAACAATGCACACATTAAAAGGCTATATTATATGTTCTGTTACTTGGAGAGTCTCTGAAGTGAGAAAAGACAAGTTGTGGAGCCAAGAAATTCTCCACTGGAATGGTGTTAGCTCTGCTTTTCTCTCAGTACGATCTCACTTATCTGAAATGCTACAGGAAGCAAAAATTATTCGGCCAACAAGAGACTCAAATCATCGAAAGAAATCCTGGAGAAGCAATTCAGCCAATCATTTGAACAGAAGGGACACTTCAGATGAAAATACCAATCACTCAGGTAAGTGGAAGTTCATTATGTTTCATTGTTAATTTGTGTCTGGATTACTTGTTCTTGCAGTTTCCCATTCAATAATCATCCGGATGATTTATAAAAGATACAGAAATTTACAGCAGGTTCGCAAAACATCCAAGAACAGACTGACATGAACTTAGTTGTAACTTCCAACTTTTCTCCTCCGAAGTATCTGTTATTCTGTCCTGCCCATAAGACACAGAAGAGTGTCAGGCTGAAAAAGCCACTTTGCTGAATTAGAGGGTCCACTGCACGTGAGTCAAAGCAGCAAGATATCAAGGTTGCAATTCAGTGATTTATTTCAAAGCACTTAAACAGCAAACTGAGACTTGAGTTAGATTTGTGGCAGCATAAATACAGCAAATGGAGACAATCTATTGGGTATTTCTGCATTGGGTTCAGCTAAACATGTACAGTCTTTTTTCCCCCCAAAACAGCAAGCCATACACAAAATAGTGAAACATGTTTAGCAACAGTTTGCATAATTATCAATTAGTCATAACACCAAAAAAATTAAACACACCAGAGCCTCCAAAAGCCCAAATCACATCAGCTTTGTTGAACTCAGATTTGTGTCATTTACCCTCAGCTGGGGATCTGTCCTGGGATGTACATGTATTTCACAATTTATTTCTTTTTTCCCAGACTTATTTTTTCACTGGGACCTATGATGTACAGTAACAACACAGACTCTGAAGCTCCCCTCATAGTTGTATGGAAGTGTTTAGGTCAGTGACAGCAAACTGGTGTGAAGCAAATGTAGAACCGGATCCCGTGATTTGCTGTGGGGCTTTTTTTCCTTCAGTCCCGTTCTTTATTTAATTTACAACCTCCAGTTCTGTTCATCTTCCTCCATTCCCAAGTCCTTAGTAATAACCCTATTTCCTTAGGTCTTTTCCCATAAATAATTCTCCTGAAATAACATGAGGAGAGCCTGCTCTGCTAGCGCAGTCCCCCTCGGAGAAGGCCAGGAGATCAATTACTCTCATCGAAACACCACGGGAAAAGGAGAATTTCAGAACAGGATTTCACACAACAGTTTATAACAACAGAGTGGGAGAAGGAAAAGCAATGAACAACTTTGTTGCTGGCTCCCACATAGAGAAAGGAGAAAAAAACATCTAGACATCACTGGAAATTACCCTCCTCAGTGTTTATTTCGAATTGATTTTCTTGATGTCTAAATGCTACCATCTCAATGATAGCTACTGTAGCAATATATAGACATGCACACTTTTCTACTTTACAATTCCATAACTGTTTCTTTTAAGTTAGCATACCATAAAATCAGTCAACTGTGCCACTAATTAACTGTTGCATTGTACTGTGAGACAATATAGGGAAAGGACTTAAAGGACTTAAAATTAATCCCAGTTCAATGGAAAAGATCTCTAACAAAACTGTTTATTAAATGTAGTAACTGCTTTTACTAAACGTATTTTACACTTGATGTAATTTTACACTGCTTTTGCATAAAGTGATTATTTAATTAGCAATAAAAATGCCCCCATTGTAATTTTTGTATCTAATGTTCATAGAGTGTTTCAACTGCTGTGCAAGTCTGTAAGTGCAAATAACATTATTTCTACTCAGTTTATGGTTGAATTAGGACCAGCAAAGAGTACAGCAGCAGTACTTTGATTAAAAAAATACATGCCTGGGAGTGGGGGAGGTAACCGCATTTATTTATCCATATGCTAATTAAATGAACCTTCCTTTTCCTTCCTCTCTTCAGACTAACCTTTAACTACAACGATTAGAGCAGCAGTAAGTGACCTGGGAGCAGAAGGCATGTTGAACATGTCTTCAAGGATGAGGACAGTTTCCTGGTCTCCCTGCAGGTACCCCACCTAGATTCAGACCTGTCAGTTTTAAAAATAAAGTTAAATACGTTTCAAGCATTACATTTCTCCTGAATCTCTCATCCAGCTTTAGGGCTCTTTACTTGCCTTCTCTTTTTAAAAAGAGAAGTTTTAAAAAGGCTTTTCTTTCCTCCAGGTATGGGGGACATGCATAAACATTAATGCTCTGTATTCGGATGCAGTGAATATTCAGTTTAAACACACCAGCAAACAAGCAAACATAAAAAAAACACAGAAGAAAATTTTTCAGTTATGTTTCTTGGGACATTAATATTAACTAAAAAAAACCCCAAACCTCAAAACCTGTGATTTTTAAACTGGATATTCTTCCTTTAAAGCCCCCCAAATGTCAGCACAGGGACAAATTTTCCACTGATGTAGCTCAGTGTAACTCGACCACAGAGCTGTATGCATTTATGCTAACTGAAGGTCTGTCATATAACCTTCCATTTTATGAAGATCTGCTAGTTCTTAAACAATGACCAGGATATTATACTGATTTAGAAAAATCCTTTTTCCTCAAGAACTCCTTGCCCTCCTATTCTTTCATGCTAGTTAGTGCCAGTTCCATTAATTTACTTCTGTGTATGCAGCCAACGCCCAAATTTATAGGCCAGGCCAAGAACATGGGGGCAAACAGCAATTTTTGGTAACAAGAAAGCTCAATCTGGCTTGAGTGTAAAAGATTTTTACCACCTGCAATGAAATCTCCTGGCTCCCTGAGAAAACACTGATTGTCAAAGGAAAAACTGTGTCTTCTAGCACAGCGGATCTTGAGCAAGCAGAGAAAGCCCAAGGGGAAAGCCAGGAGGTCAAGAAAAAACTATTCTGGAGGAAAGATTGAAAGTCTGGTGCTGTTTAGTCCAGAGAAGACAAGACTGGTGAGGATGGTATGGCAGAAAAAACCCACCCTTCCACGCTACGCTGAATGTAGTGGCAAGAGCAAAGTGAGAGCAAGGGCGGTATATTCCTACTTATATTTTCCTTCCTTTAGATGGTAGGAAAGCTTTCCAACCACAGGGACAGGTATGGGTTGGAAACACCTGCCTACCACCCAGAGGAAGCTCAGTCGTGGACGGTCTAAGCGCAGGACAGACAGACATCGCCCAGGAGCGATGGCGATGGTGCCGTGGGCCAGGTCAGCCCAGCGCTTTGCGACTCCATGGAAAGGCACACGTTCAGCGGCCGGAGAGCAGGAGCGCGCTCAGCTCTGAGTCAGAGAAACACATCTTTTAGAGGATTAAGAGATGATGTAGGAAGTTGAGACTGCAAGCTGCCGACAATGAATACCAGACGGCCGATGCGGCGCTGCCAGCTCATCAAGGGCCTGACTCAGCAAACGGCTCTGCTTTCTGCGACCGCCGCGCCAAGGGTTTGCTGCTCCCACACTACATCGCACGCCTCAAAAGCCAGAACAATCTTTTTTCTTTTTTTTTCCTTTTTTTTTTTCTTTTTTTTTTTTTTTTAAGCTGAGGGAGATCCTAAGCCAGTGTCTCCCAAATCGGGAAGGCAGAAGATAAGCAGCAAGGGAGTGGGAGAAGGGAAGCGCGTGACTCCAGGACTCCCCGTGTTTCGTGCCCGGCTACAGACACACAACGCTTACGCAGGCATCTGGGATCTGTAAAAACAGCTGCTTGCCTGTCTCCCCTCCCCAACCCTGGCTACTGTGGAAACCCTCCTGCAGCAGCCACAAGCAGGGCTGGGGTTTGGGCAACAGAGCCGGTGGTCCTCTTCCTCCCCACTCACCCAGTGCGGGGCAGAGCATCCCTCCCTGCCGCCGGAGCAGGCAGCAGCGGGCAGCCCCTCACCGCCTGCCTGCGTGGGGAGAGGGAAAGCCACCCAGTGCACAGGCAGGGCGGGAAAGAGAAACAGGGAAAGGGCTTTAATAGACAGTAGATTGTAATAAATGGGGAAAAACGGGGACTGAGGGAGCGGGAAAACATGCTGAGTGGCACCACGAGGAGACAGCAAAGGGACGAACTGATGGTGGCGGTTTGCATCTCCCATGAACGGCAAATGAGGACCCGATTTGCCCCCCGGCCTCCTGCCAGCGATGCCCGGGCTCTCGGACAGCCTTTTGTTCGCGCTTTTCACTGGCACGTGGACACATCCCGCACACCGGCAGGGCCTGTGGTCGGTAAGAAGCCCAGGGCACAGGTTTGTGTTACTGCATTGTGGAAACAGCTGGTGAAAGAGGATTTTCCACGTTGGCATGTGAATTCTGATGTTAAAAAGAAAGTTTCTCCTGTGAGCTAGAGAGACAAGACTGACACAGGTTATCCTTCGAAACAAAACAAATTAAAAAGATATGGAGCTGATTTACTCCAGCACAACTAATCGGGCTGTTCCCTGAGGTTTGGACCGCAGCGTCCAAGGTGCCCACCCAGCAGAGCTGCCATGGCACCCAAGCTGTCAGCAAAGCCAGCAGGCTGCTGTGAGCTCCCAGGGAACCTGCCTGTAAATGCAAGGACACCTGTAGGTTTCCTCAAGACTCCTTTTGCAGGAAAATGCTTGTTCCCCCACTCCAAATGTTTAATCAGAAAGTTTATTGGTGCGTTATTCCCATTCTCACCTGCCATATTTTTTGATTATCTATTTGATTTTAAATTGTTCATTATAAACTTCAATGCACTGCAGATAACCTTTCAATCAGTGTACTATTAAAGATAAACTATTAATAAGTTCCTTTTAAGAAGCAATAATAGGGTTAAGTATTTGCATGGCTCATTTATTAGAAAAATGTGTGCAAGTAACTCAAGGAGTTTTCAGTGAGTTACTCTTTATGAGCTAGATTCGATCAAGATTTCGTCTGGCTTCCAGGCTGCAATAATTGTCCAAGGCAGCTCAGCCGCCCAAGCCCTGGTGCCTGTACCGGGCTGAAGCTGCTTCTCATGGCAGCAGAGCATGTGCAGGGGCTGTGGCCCAGCTCAGCCACCAAGCAGCCAAACCCAGCCGATCTCCTCAAGTGAGAGTTTTATGCCTGGTGGGAAAACCACCAAGGTGATGCAGGACAGGGTTATCCCAACCAAGGGCTCGAGGAAGAGGTCCCCAGGATCCTGGGTGGCGTCTCTGCCACTGCAGTGGAGTGGTACCTCAAAGACATCCTCAGGTCAGTCAGGTCAAACATCAGGGAGCACCAAAGGCAGGTTGAAAGGCCCCAACTCCTCAAGAGCACCAAATCTGTCTGAGCTGCAGGTGACATGGCCAGGGAAGCTGTCTCACTGAGTGCACCTCTGGATCTTCCACGCGGCAAAGAGTCATGCTTAGCAAACCTTGCCGTTGACCTAACTGCAAGCACCAGAAGGTGGACTTTTCTCTCCCTCTCTCTCCCCCAACAGATTTTTCTTATTTTTAAACAAGATTTTTTTGGCCAGAAATAAGAATTATTTTATTTTTACAGCCTAGATGTATTCTTTCACCATTCTCAAACTGAAACGTTCTCAAATTGGTGTTTAGAAGATGTTTTCAGTTAGAGACTGACTCCTCTTATTTATTTCTTTTATTAGCATTAGGCAGGCCAAACCCGAGATGTTCTATTTTGGATTAAATAAACCATTTCAGGTTGACTACCCCCTCTCATGTACTTGAAGTATGAAAAAGAAACAGGCTTTGCTGAAACAAAGATAAATGTATAAAACACTTTCTGGCCCATTTTTCACACAGCTGCAGTCAAAACTTCTCATACTTGGATTAACTCTTCCCACTTCTCCTTCATGCAGCCTACCCTACTCTAAGCACTCAAACAGAAGATGTAAAAAACATCTTCAAGTAAATAAGAGCTACCTGCCATCTGCAAAACAAAACACAGAAAAGCAGAAACGAATCTCTTCTTAATCTGAAACAGAAATTGTAAGCACTGAAATTTCAGCATACAGCCCCACCCTTACAACTGCCTGCATTGGCTCTGCTTTTGATAAACCGAGCCACAGACGCAGAGCTAAAGCCTTTGGCAAACCACGTACCTATGAAGCAAATGCAGCATGGATGAGATGGGGGGCCGTCTCCCTGGTTGGAGTATATCAGTGCAGCTTTGTTGAAGTCAAAGATGACACAGCTGGAACTGCAGCAGCCGAGACCTGGCGTCCTGAGGTTGCTGAACCTCAGGGCAAATATTTAGTGTCTGTTCTTCAAAACCTTGCTCATTTTAAAATAAGGTAGCCTCTAACACTGTTTATTTATAGGTAACTACCAAGACTTTGCATCCATTGGACTAGTGATTTTTAGCTCCTCAACATGTTCTTCATACGCTGGGGGGAATAAATTAGGTTAAGATGCAATTCTGTTCCTTTACCTGATATCCAAGAAATTACTGCTTACAGCAGAGACACCTCAAACAAGAGAGGTTTCCAGGGTCTATCTTCAGTGTTGCTTGTACACAGAATATGGACCACTGCGCTGCCATGAGCAGTTATGGCAATAAGGCCCCTGGTAACAAGGACCTTCTTTGCATCCATTTCTTTTTCTTTTTTTAAATTTTCTTCTCCTTCCCTGTGCCCCCCACCCCCCTTCACTGGAAAAGGCGTAATCACAGCAGAAGGTTTGTTTCCTGGGTGGTCTGTATAAATGTCCCTTTCTTAGGCTCCAGCACCAGACCCTAACAGACCACCTACTTTACAGGCAGTCACCCTATATTGCCTCCAGACATCTCTGAGGTCTTTTCCCTTCCTAAGTCTGTTGCTTTTATCAAACCAGCCTTGTTCTAGCCTGTGCCCGTTGGCAAACAGCGTATTCTGCGTCCCTATCGATCTCCCTCGCTCCTGCACAGAGCACCTGGCCATCGATGGGGAGCTGCACATCACAGCTTACAGGCTGGAGAGCTTTTAACTTTTTCAAAGCAGGAGGAACAGATTCCTCATGACTGTCCTCTCCTCCTTTTTTTCCTCCAGGACCAGCAGTAGTTCTGCCCACCAGGTTAAGGGGGCCTCCCGGGCACAGAGCTCCCACGCTGTCGGGGAACACTTTGCCCTTTCCCAGAAGGTCTGTCCCCACCACAGCTCCTTTGTCCATCTCTGTCTGCAGTACCATTCAGATTGCTGCAGCTGAGCCAAAAGCTAACTCAGCAGCATTTTCCACTCTGTAAAGTCATGACAGGCTTGCATCATGAACACATTGTACAGTCCTGGTTGTTCTTCCACCCCCACATCTTAAAAAAGATACAGTGGAAACTGGAGGAGGTTCAGAGAAAAGCAGCAAGGAGGGTCAAAGGTACAGAGTGGTTTGCACACAAGGAACAGCTGAATGCCCTAGAACGCTTCAGTCTGGAAAACAGAAGACCTGGGAGTGGAGGAAAGGATTTAGCACAGTCAAAAATCATAGAGTGAGTAGGAAATGCCCATTCACTGCCTCTTCCAGTGCACACTGTGGAGCTCGCAGATGGTAGTTGGATCAAAACCAGTAGCTGGTAGTTGGATCAAAACCAGTGAAAGGGGGTGTTTATGCACAGGGTGTGCCCTTGAACCATGAATGCTGAGTGTACATGGGCTCAAGGGGAGGCTGGTCAAGTAAAAACCCACTGAAGGTGGCTCAGTGTACTACAGCTGATCCTGCCTCAGGAAAGCCCTGAGCTGCAAACGGGTGGATGCTGGGAGAATGTCCGGGGAAGTGGCATGTACACTTGGACCCTCACCGTAAGCATTCAGACACTGTTGACTACTGCCAAAAACTTGTTACCACACCTTTAGTCTGGCCCACTATGATGCTTCTTACATTTGCTACCTTACCATACACTCCTTCCGCAGAAGCATACCCTTCCTTTTTTCCCAGGACTTTAAGTTTATTTAATCGGTATGACATGGAAACACCGAGGCACCACAGTCCTTCCTCTCTTCCCCAGGATATGGCACAGCATCCCAACACCCAGTCCAGTCTGTTGGGGATCAAGCCATGGTTTTGTGCTTCCTTCTGCTCCCCTGTCTGCTCTCCAAAGGACCATGCCTCCCAGCCCCTTTGCCATGTCCTGATATCTTACACCGGCCCAGTGTGCCCAGAGCTAACACAAAACTTGGCAGCTACAGAGGAACCCTCATGGGTAGTGGGGGGAAAGGTACCACCAGGGTGGGAGGCCAAGGATGGCCCCAGAGAGGAAGGATTTCTGCATCAGTACCTCTAAGGATACCCTAGTGGTGCCTGGGCCAGCTCTGAAGGCATCATCAGTGCCCTCACAATGGGCTCAGACAGCCAAGTCCTTGCTGGGCCATCTTTGAGCTCCCCCAGGCCCTCAGCCAGGAGAAACAAGTCAGCCACAGGGAGAGTTGGGCAATCGTGGTCTAGCTGGGGAAAAAATATTACCATAAGCTGAATTGACACATTTCCTTTTGGGTCAGCCCAAACCATTATATTTGCCCCAACATGAAATTTTTATCTTAATTTTGGAAACAAAAGCCTTTTCCTTGTGTTCTGATCCAGTAAAATTTCAATTGTTTTGAAAATGTTCATGGCACAAGTGTGTTTCAAAAAAATTCTTCTCTACTCTTACATGCAAAGTTTCTTTCTGAATTCAGCATATTTGGCACATTTATAAGCTTCTCCCCCCCCCCAAAAATAAAAGCAGTCACTCAGCTGACCTCGCCAAAGGATCTCAACCTATCTCTTACAACCAGACTGCACCATGGTGGCATAGTGGTTTTTATAACACAAATAATCATGTCCACAATTAAATAAGCTGGTGTTGGCGATAGATCTGATCTTAGACTGTTGAAGCCTACATCATCCAAACAAAAGGTTGCAGCTGCACAACTGGTGGGGTACAGGCACTGCCACAGCACTGAACACATGCAAAACCCAGTTACTCCTTGACACTGTTGATTCCTAGGTGCCAATGCTCCTGAGGAGCTAACGATAATTTTAGCCTTGTATCCAAAATGAGGTAGGAAACAGGGGCTTAGAAGAGGCAGAAAACACTGTCCTAACCCCCACAGCTCCTCTGCTTCTTGTCCCTGAGAACTTTGGCTCTGTCATACTCCTCCTCACATCTCTGGAAGACTCTGGTGTTCACCAATGCATATTCACAGCTATGCACTGGTTTCACTAAATTATCTTCTAAAGCCTATTTCATTCAAATTAAATTTATTTAACTTAGTTAACTTTATTCAGGCCAATGCTACGTTCTTGTATTCAGTCTTTTTCAAGTGTGTCCAATGGCTCTGACGCTCTGTCGAACATGAGTCACTCAGAAATCCCAAGAAACTTTGGAAAAAGCTGAGTCTACATTTGAAACAAACATGCTAAGTACCTTGCCAAAATATCATGCCCAGTGTTAGAGAGCTGTCACACCTTAGGATTGTACAACATGTGGCTGTAGGCTCACAGGATAGAACCATAGGTACCTTGAAGCTCTGAGTCCTACAGGACTCCCATGGGTCCTCTAAAAACCTCATTTCCCAGTCCCATGGAAAGAGCTCGTTGCAGCCCCTGTAGCAGAAACCTTGTCTATAGTCATAACACTTCCATCCTCCCCAGAGATCCACCTTTAATATTCCTTGTTTTCACAAAACTGTTCGCCACAGTAGCTCACTGCAAGTGCACCCCATCACGGTCAGTAAATTCATCATTTCTGCTGGTCTCATTAATCTCCCCCTCCCCTTCCACTGATAAACCACATTTAATGGCTGCATTAAGTAACAAGCAGCATGCCAAGGTCTGTCTTGCATACTTCAGAAGGGTAATGTCCTACCAGATTTATCTGGGCATTTAAATCCCATTTTGAAAAAGTTCTCTTGGTTACTGATCTACTGAATGTAAATTTTATAAAAGTCTATTTCCAAAGTGGAAAATGAATGAGAAGTTAGAATTATTACCTAGTTTTTCAGTGTTTGTCTGACAGGTTAATATTTTGATTTCAAGTCCTCATTATAGGTGCAACCTCAGGTGCAACCCTGCATGTCATCGAAGTCTTTGCCCCCTAAACATTGCCCTTAATTTCCCTGTCCCAGACAGAACCAGCCTGAGCAGAGACCTCAGTTTACACTTGGCAGGGGCCATGCCAAATACACCTCCCATCCTGTTTGCGTTAGCCCAGCAAAGAGGCGATGGCTTCCCCCTCCGGGGCGGGTGTCAGATGCTGCCCGTGCCTGCGTTCCCGTACGGCCAGGGTCTGCAGCCCCGCAGCCTGTGCCGCACAGGCAGCAAGCAGCGTGCAGTGTCTGGTCCTCACCAAACCCTCGCTGTGTCTACCCAGCCTGCCCGGACACTACAGAAATCCCATTTTCCACTTCTTTGTTTATTTTTTAAAGCTGAGCCTTTGACCTTCTAGGTAGTAATAATTTTCCAGCCATCAAACAGGCATAAGGAGCGTGGTATGTGCATGCCACAGCCCCAAACCACAACTGAGAGCTCTGAATACCCTCTCTCATTAGCCCCAAGAGGACGTCAAAGCCAGGATCAAATGCTAAGTTCTCACTGTCTCAGCTAAACTTAGGTATTTTGCTGCTAACTATTTTTCAGGCAGGATGGGATGGTATGACAGAAGCCAGACGTGGGGATTGGGTGGATCTACCTGCATCTTTCACTTAAAGCAAGCCCACCTAAAATACAGAAGGGCTTTTCACCTTGAAACCTGGCATTCATTAGGAGATCCTGTCATAGATAGGATGGGGAAATCCACAGCCAGAAGGCAGAATTGTAGAAGAATTGTCCCAGAACACAAGCTACAATTAAAACCATACATTTCTCACAAACACCTCCCTTTTTTTCAATTATTCTCTTTACAGGTTTATTTATTTTTAAGTGCACCAGAATGTAAGTTCTCCAGTTAGGAAGCACAGTGAAGGAAACACTGAAAAATGTCAGCATGGGAAAATTTGATTTTAAAACTCCATTACCAAAGTTAAACTAAAAATTACTCTGGATCCATAACCAGCAATGTCTACCCAGCCTCCACCATCCTTGTTGCTCTCTACTCCTTCCTCCCTCAGATAAGCATATCCCAGTGCTGTGGGATTATCTCCTCACTGACTTGTTTTCAGCCACGGTCAACCTGCTTTTTTGAGGAGTTGTTTATGTTTTCTTTAAAGAATATTTCTCTAAGTGCCATAAGGCTATGCTGTCTCTTGGCATTTTAGCACAGTCTTCACAAGCTCAGATCTCTTGTACGGTCTCATTGAACAGCTATTTTGTTGCTCATGTAGAGATTAAAACCCACCTATCACATGCTTCAAACACAACTAAATAAGCGTGTGATGTCTCAGGAACACAGTCTGATGAGAATTTTTGATGTAGCGATGGCTGTGCCATGTAAGACAGAAAAAATAAGGAATAGAACTTATATTAATTGGGCTTTTCTTCATAGCATTGCAGCATGAAATGGTGTGTTTGAAATTTTTGCCGTGCTTTGGAAGGCTGCCGGGTCCCCACGCTGTGCGCAGGAGAGCCAGAGCCTCCGGCAGGGCACTGCTGTGGCTACCATAGCAAGCCACCTGCAATTGGCCACCTGCGATGCACCACCAGTCCCTGAAATGAGACAGAAATCGGGTGGTTTTGTACTTTTTTAATCACAGAGATTCTACTGACAGTTGCATCTCCTGTAAAACACACTAATAATCATGATCAGCCTTTATCTCTGTAGTCCTTGCCATTTTCAGACAGGAATTACGTACGCCTACTGCAGACCAGAGTACTCGCTGCGCATCAGGGTCTGATCTCATTGCCCTGCTGTGAATCTAGCATAATTCAGTCACTCACAGCAGGTACTTTGGACTTGCACCAGTGTCACTGTGATCAAACTCTGCCTCTCTGCCTGTTTTAAGAAGAATGTTTGGACAAAGATGCCAAAAATATATTTTCTCTGGTATAGGCACTGGCTAAGAGCATGTCCTTGGTGATTAGAAACCTCCGCCGTCTGGTCATTCTTATTTCAAATATTACCCATCACCGCTGCAAAATTCACAGGATTTGTAGCACAAATGCTACAGGACAGTGGCATCAGGTGCTCCAGGTGGCACAGTGGGACCAAGCACCACGATGAGTACACTGTCACTGCCTGCAGAATATTTTGGGTCACTGCTCAGCCTGTACGTTGCCTGAGCCTGCACACAAAGATCCTGGCAAGGCTGGAGAGAAAGGCAGAGCCCACATGACCTGTACTTGTCTAATTTCATGCACGAAAATCCCTCTTTTATCAGAATCAATGCTTCACGTAAGCTGATTGCCCTGCCTGCAAGCGTGGGCTCAGGGCTTTGCCTGCCTGGGGAGAAAAGCGACGCTTTCCTCAGTGCCTTGGAAGTACAGATGGGGTATAGGGTACAGGCAGCCTGACTTGACTGGGTTTTACACTAGTCTCTGAGCTAGAATTAAAACTGCCTCAGCTGATGGCTGGTGGAGACTCAGACCTGAGCACACTGTGGGCAACAGCTTTGTCCACCACGACCTTGCAAATCGCAGGAAATGACCCTTCCCTTGCATTCCCTGCACCTGAGCTCCAGAGACTGGCAGCAGACTTCCTAGTGTGCTCACTGATTGAAGGTGCAACTGAGTGAGATCAGATGGGAGTTAGAGAAAGGAAAATAAAAGCTGATATGTTTGCATTCACGTACTGTCTGGAGAGCTAATTAGTCTCAGTTCTGGTAAACACACTTAGTGGGGATGACACCAATCAGCCAAATTAACTTGCCATTTCCCTGGAGACCTTTGATGCATTAAAGAAAAAAGAAAAAAAAAAACCCAAAACATTAGCATGCAGCTTTGACACTGACACAACTCTGTGCATGCTTTCTACACACTACTGTTAATGGCTGTTTGTGGAGGAATTCAAAACTATCTCCGTCTTTCCGAAGCCCAGGTTCCTGGAACAGTCATGGTCCTGCATCCCCAGGGTGCTTTTCCCCTGCGGGATACCAGAAGCCATCATCATCTGGAATTCGCCTGGGCAGTTTGCCATAATTAGATCCCTAATTAGTGCTGCTGTGGGAGCAGTAGCCCTCGGGAAGCACCGTGCCCCTCAGGATGTAGTCCCAGGGCAGGGTAGGTGACGCCAGCTGAAGAAGGCGGCTGAGAACCAGAACAGCAGACACAACTTGAACACCATGCAGATGGGCAATAATGCAGTAACACCAAGTAGGAGCTCCTTCAGTTAGTGAGTAATAACAATTTTTGCTATAAAATGGATGTTCCTCAGTAGTGAAACACCCAGGAGGACAGGAATCTGAGTGTGCTGCCACGTCCCAGGGTAAAGATGCTGCAAGGATGCAAGGGAGTCTTGTGCCATTGGGGCACATCAAAGGAGCCACAGAGGTCTGCAACACTGAAGTACCCTAAAGACCTAGTGCCATACCACCAGAGCAGCCCTTGAGATCAGCCTTACGTAGCAGAGTTAGGCAGCCAGGAAGAAATCAGGCAGATTAACAAACAGCATGTAATTAAGGTGCCCAGATGATTAAATGAAACTAGAAGTAAGCAAAACATTTTAAATAAAGCAAGTGAATAGATATTGTAAATATCAAAAGAGAGGGGATTACAGATCCGAGGATAGTGAAGAGACTGACAGAACGAAGTATAAACAGAAATAGGTGAAGAAGCCAGATAAAGTGTCTAAATCTAATCCTTTCATAACACAGCACCATAAAAGGTCTTAAAGCAAAGCTGGTCAAAATTTTCCATCAAAACTTCTCTACTGAAGAGTAAAAAGAGTACTTTTATATGATTACTCTGTCTAATATTTTTTTTTACCCACAACAGCTGCTTTCCATGAAAATTTTCAACATTTTGTGGAAACACCAAAAAAAACCCAACCCTCTGTTTATGGCAACTGAACATTTTCAGACAAAAAAAAGAGAACATTTTTGGTGAGCATTAAAGAATGGCCTGTAGTTTTGAGACATGACTAATCCCTTTGTTGCCAAACACTGAATATTTTTTGGCTTTCCAATAAAAAGTCCAAATTTTCCTCTGGGTGAGGGGGGGACTTTCCAAACTAGCAGCACTTTAAATGTCAAAAGGAAAAATTCAAACTCAATTCCGGCCTTAAGGGATGGCCAGTGCTGAGGTCTTTGTAAAGAAAGAGTATTGGGGGCCTGTCAAAGGGCAGAACCAAGCAGACAAACAGCCTAATTCTGGACAGGCTGCAAAGAGAAATGGAAAGAAGCAGGAAAACCAGCAAAAAAGAAAATTATTGAAGTTATTAGGCTGAGAGACACAGTGAGAGAATTGGAGCACAGATTGGTGGTTTTGTTGTGGAAAGTGTCAAATAGTCCGGTTTTGGATGGCTGAGAAGCAGTTTGTAACTGAGCATCTAAAGACTTGGAGACCAAGTAGTCACAGTCTTGAATACTTGGCCAGTCAATGGCTCTGGCTGCCTCAATATCCTTGGTTGCTTTATAATGATAGAGAAATGAGTGGTACATTTTTTTTTTTAATCTGCCTTTGCCAGGGCAGGCATTGTCAGGCCAGGAATGTTTCTTTAGTCTAGTGAAGTATCATTCAGTAAAATAAATACATTATTGAAAGAAGTTAAATCAAAATCTAAAATCCTAACATTTATTGCAGGAATCTTATATGGTGCTGTGTATTTAAAATGGTTATTTAAGGAAACTGTTCTGTTGGACTGGAGCCAACCCTTGTGTTCTTAGTAATAAAATATTTCATCTCATTTCACCTCTAACTTTTGATCTTGCAGCAGGTATCACCAGAAGATGGCAGGGTAAGCCAAGGCAGCTGTAAATGTCATCATGCATTAGTATAGGACCTGGAGTTAATTTAAATGTATTTATTTGTGTGATTCTCTTGCTTTCCTAGCACCTAGCAGCTTACTTTACAAATGCAATAGTAGCCTGGGGTAAATTTTTCTTATGAAATGTCAGGTTTAAACATGGTGCTGCAAATGATTCCCAGCAGCCTCAGCTGAAGTGATAATAGAGACCAACTAGCCAAAACTTCTACAGGAGGTAAAAACCGTTCTCCATGGGTCCCCTACATCCTCTGAAAACTTCACCAAGCCTGAAGGGAGCTAAAACATAACGAATCTCTCAGGATCATGCAACCTTCTGTTAAAGCTGGGGAAGAGGCTGTTGGAGCTTACGGTCTGGTATCATAGATTCATAGAATCATAGAATAGTTTGGGTTGGAAGGAGCCTTTAAAAGTCATCTAGTCCAGCTCCCCTGCAATGAGCAGGGACATCTAGATCAGGCTGTCAGAGACACATCCAGCCTGGCTGTGAATGTTTCCAGGGATGGGACATCCATGGTGGAGCAGAAAAGGAAGGAAGATAAAGGCTCCTGGAAAGAAAAAGACAAAAATGTTGCAGCTCTGCTTGACCATGCTAGACAGGAGGAGGAGAGGGAATCATTCCCCTGCAAAAGCAGAAAGCAGGTCACACAAGGAATTAAGGTGAATTAATCAGGCATTAATTAAAAACAGTCCAAGCCCACTCAAAAATCAAACAGTTGTAGTCCTGCATCCTGGTGGTAAAGTTATACAACATGAACTCGGGGAGGAGGTAGCATGGCAGAAGGGGCATCTGCAGAGATTACTCAGCTCAGCAATGTGGATATCAAATACTTGGGGTAAAAAGCAAGAACTCTCCTCTCAAACAGGGGCACAGTGGTATCACACTGCTTCATGAGGGGTGGTCTGAAAGCAGACTCCCTCCTGGTGCCTGCAAAGGGTTCAGTCTCTGTGTGTCTTGGTTTCTGCTGGCATAGGGTTAATTTTCTTCCTGATAACTGGTGTAGTGCTGTGTTTTGGATTTCATATGAGAATAACATTGATAACACACTGATGTTTTAGTTACTGCTAACTCATGCTTACACTAGTTAAGGACTTTTCAGCTTCCAATGCCCTGCCAGTGAGAAGTTGGGAGGGGGCACAGCCAGGACAGGTGACCCAAACTGGCCAAAGGGATACGCCATACCATATGACCTCATGCTCAGTATAGAAACTGGGGGAGTTGGCCGGGGAGCGCCGCGGCTCAGGAACTGGCTGGGCATCAGGCAGCGGGTGGTGAGCAATTGTATTGTGCATC
>NW_010535231.1:2042-15175 GCF_000687285.1 Phaethon lepturus | reverse complement strand
CCCCATCCAATGCTACAGGCTTGGGAAGGAGTGTGCTGATTGACATCTGGGTGAACATGAGCCAGCAGTGTGCCCAGGTGGCCAAGAAGACCAACAGCATCCTGGCCTGTAACAGAAAGAATGTAGCCAGTGGGAGTAGGGAAGTGATTGTGCCCCTGTACTCGGCACTGGTGAGGCCGCACCTCAACTCTTGTGTTCAGTTTTGGGCCCCTCACTACAAGAAGGATGCTGAGGTGCTTGAGTATGTCCCAAGAAGGGCAATGAAGCTGGTGAGGGGTCTGGAGCACAAGTCTTATGAGGAGCAGCTGAGGGAACTGGGGTTGTTCAGTCTAGAGAAGAGGAGGCTGAGAGGAGACCTTATCGCTCTCTACAACTACCTGAAAGGGGGTTATGGTGACGTGGGTGTTGGTCTCTTCTCCCAAGTAACTAGCAATAGGATGAGAGGAAATGGCCTCAAGTTGCACCAGGGGAGGTTTAGACTGAATATTAGGAAAAATTTTCTTCACTGAGAGGGTGGTCAGGCATTGGAACAGGCTGCCCAGGGAGGTGGTGGAGTCACCATCTCTGGAAGTGTTCAAAAAACATGCGGATGTGGCACTTCAGGACATGGTTTAGGGGACATGGTGGTGTTGGATTAATGGTTAATGGGTTAATGATCTTGAAGGTCTTTTCCAACCTTAATGATTCTGTGATTCTGTGATGCTGTGATTTTGTGACTTCCTAAAGAGTTCTTCTGCATTTTTCATGTACTGTGGTTTCTTCTGCAATCATAGCAACATTAAAAAAGCTGGTTTATATGAATTAGAACCCGATTGTTTTCAAACACTGGAAGATCCAAGGTATTTTAATGTGTAAACAAGAGTCTGAAGCATACTAAATCACTTTCCAGCTGTATCTGACAAGGTTTTCATGGTGATAATATTCTTGATGACCTTTTCTTTTCCTAAAAGAAAAATATTCAGGCAAAGATGACAACGTAATAAGCACTTCAAAAATCAAAAAGCTAAGGATGGTTAGGTATATTGATATTACCTTTATATTAAAAGAACATTAAGTTACTTTAAGCACTCAGCTCAAGAAATACTTTAAACTATGTAAGCATTCTTAAGTTTTTTTTTGGTAGTGTCCCTTCTACCTACATCACAGGCCTCCTGTTTTCCAGCACAGCATCATTCTGTAAACACTGATGTTCATGAAGCTGTCCTATCTAGACCTGTATTCTAGTTCTCCTGCTGCTTGCAAAAGACTGAATTTGCTTCTCTCTCATTTGAAGAGGGTGACTTAATCACTAAGCATGATGTATTCTGATTGTCATTGCCCATCACCTTTTCAACTGAAGCTGAGCCACTGTGAACATGCAAGAAGGAGCCTTTGCATTAAATCACAGAAAAAGGGACCTTGATTTTAGTCTAGTGATTAGGGCACTTGAAATTGAAGCTCATTCATTTAAAGCAGGTGTTCAAATGACACTTATCTCCCACTGTAGGTGGCTATTTTTAACAGTGATTCATTTGCCCAAGGACATTTCATTCTTCCATTCACACAACAGAAAACATTACGAATGTCTAGGCATCCAGTCAGAATCATGCAGTTGCACAGTAGTCTCATGGTATTGCTAGGTCAAATCATTAAAAATACTTATACACATGCCTTCCTTGTTTCTTCAGAGAAGTTATCTTTTCATTGTAAATGTAGATATCACATCTGCAAAAAGATGCTGGATGCCACTATTTTTTTCTAAAGAACAAGTCTGACACATAGATGCATAAGGGCACTCTGTATGAGAAAAGACAGCAGTCCCTACCAGTCACTATTGAAATACAAGCTTATATTTCTATCTCAAAAAATAACCTCTAGGACAGCAATCCCAGGTCACTGCTCCTTGTCTCCAGTATCCCACTTACGTACATCAGATAAAAGTCAGTTCTAAGCAGAAAAGGCAACCATAAAAATCCCATACTTCCACACTCCCTGAACTGCAGTCAGTTTATCCCACTTCCTTGGAAACACAGAAGTTCCTTGTATTGGTTGGCTGGACATTTCCTTCTCAAAGGTCCTCTCCCCGTCACGAGCAGTGTTATAGAGATTGGACATGCCATGGCTGCATGGCACAATACATAAGATGGGTTCATTAGTCTGGTAAGAGTCTAACATCTAATAAGATATTTTTGTAGCATGAAAGCAGCAGCTGTGGATAGGCTGACTAGGAGATAACTCACAGCACTCACACAGTATCAGGCAGAGACCAATAGATTTAAGCAAGCAGCGTGTGTACGTATCCTTTTTTCATAGCTCCAGGCCAAAATTACAAAGTATAATGCTAGGGAAGAAAACAAGTAACAGGAATGAGTTCTAATGCAAAGGCAGCACTTTTTCTGTTGGGAAATGTGCGAGATGCAAAACACCCTGATTGGACTGAGCTTCTAGAAGGGGAAAACATTACAAAAAGGGCAACTGTGGGAAGGTGACATCATCCACTAACATTGTCCACTCTGACAAAGACAAAAAGAGAATAGGCTTCATCAGGATGCTGAGCGTACCAGTAGTAGCAGCAAAAAGTGTATATGGGGCAGCCTGAATACAGAAAAAACATTCTGTGTGTCCTCCCCAACCCTAGAGCAGCATGCTTTATCCACAGTCCGTAATGTTTGCTATTGCATCTTCAGTGATGCCCATGTGCTCTTAAGATTCTAGTATTTTAAAACTTGTTTTTTGGTTCAGGATGCTGTAAAATACTCTAAGAATTGTGTTGCCATCCCAAAAGCCTTGTGGTTTTGTGTTTTGATATTCTTCCACACATTCCTTAATACAGTGCATCTGATGTCCTTCAGTCTATACCACCATCTGCCCCCTCAGCTACTCCACCTTGTTCACCTAGATTTAGGTGCTGTCAGAGCTCCTGCTTACATCCCTTTAAGCTGCCCATTCTTTCCATAGCTATGTCCCTATACTGTCTCTAGTTTCTCCAAGTCTTTAATGCAATCTACCTTCAGTCCCTATGTTTACATTTGCTCCATAGTTATCTAGTCTACGATGCTCTCACACTCTGCTTCCTCTTTTCTTCTGTTTCTGGTCATACTGGTGCTGACTACAGACTCAGGCAGAAAATTAATGGATTTTTGCATTTTACACTGGGAAAGAACAAAAATGAGGATTTTGACTTTACAGTTCACTCAAGGAGTGCTACTCTTATCAGAGGAAAGGAACCTGTGCTTCTGTGCTGCTGATAGATGCTTTAACATTTTGCTTAATTAATTTTAAATATGAAAGAACAAAAAAAAAAAAAAAGGAAATCCCTTCATTTGCTTGATTAATAGCCTTAATAGCCTTACTAGAGTACTAGTTGAAAGGTGGGCTGTTCTTTGGCTCTGTTACTGTTACACACTAGCACATTTTAGCCATAGAGTGTTGCCTACAGTTCAACTGAAATACTTTAAACTGTGGGAAACATTGAGCCTACCTGTCAGAAAGGAGATTTAACCACCAAACTATGCATCCAAGAAAATATGATGTTTCTACTGATCACAAGAATCCATGGCCTGTTTAAAATTGCAAGTCATCCTCAGGGTTTGTCAGGGATTCTCTTGACCCACTGTGGATCTTTTTAAGCTGTGACTGCAAAAATTGCTGAAGGTTGGGAGGGGGTCAAGAAGACTGTGTCCTTCAGATGAACACTGACTCTGCAGTATCTTATTTCCTATAACCTAGCAATGGCTTATTTTGTTTCTGCTTAATCATGATTCTGCAGTGAAAGGGCTTAACCATGTGTGGTAAAAGTCTAATAAAACTAAATAGCAGGTAAGCAATTAACTAACCTGTGAGCCAACGAGGAAAGAAAGAGTGACTAAACAGACTTGGTAATAGCACATGACAAATATCTGTGGTGGACCTAAGACTGAAGAGGAAGAAACCATTGCCTTTACCATCAAAATCCTCCCAGCGGAGAGTCCTGGATGTTAGTGACTGAATGCAAATCTTCCCTAGTAAGTGAAGACTGATCCCATTAACCTTTAGAAAGGGATGTGGAAAGGGTAAACATAACAGAGAAAAAGTTGAGCTACTATATAGTCTGTGTATAACAATTTTAACTGCATCATTAATGGAAATTAATAGTAAGTGGATAACTGGACTGCATATATTAGAATCATTGTAAGTGAATTAATATCATTATTGTATTGTGACCAGTTTGTCAAACCATGAGTAAGACTAATAATAAAGTCATATTTTCACATATTAGTTCCCTTGCTCCCCTTTTTGTGCATAGTTTTTTTGAGAATAACAGCTTTTATAAGATATATATTAAAGTAAACGGCTGTAGCAGCTATGTTCTAGGCTGAAGCAAATACTGTCAGCCTGTGATAACCATATTCTGAGCATCTGTGCTGGTCTGCACAGGGCTAAGATATCAGGATGATAAATTCAAAACAGCTGGAAGGACGAAGTAGATACAAGTTGCACAGGTTTGGGAGAGGTAAATATCAAGAAAAAGGATTGCAGCAAGTAGCCAAGCTCACCTGCTTTCCCAAACTCATCTTGCTGGTTGCAGTGTCAAGAACAGAATACCAGGCTGGATGGACAGAGTTCCACCCCACTGGTCAGACCTCAAAACATTCTTAATGTCCTTCTGCAGACTTCAGGCTTTCAACGGTTTTTTTGAGTTTGGGTTTTGGGTTTGGTGGGTTGGTTTGTTTTTTTTTTTGGTTGATCTTGTTTTGAGGTTTTTTGTGTGAATGGGATTCCTAGAATGACACTCAAAGTCCTAATTTATGAACTTGATCCCTACTCCCTGGACCATATTTGTTTCTTAGTTGGTAACAGTCCAACACACACTATAACTGAAGATGTGGTTAATTTGATCAGAACTACGTATCCAGGGATGCTTTCAAAGGCAGTACCGATCTAATGTATGTCAATACACACCACGTCTGCAGTCAAAGCTGCTTCTGCTTGACAAAATTTATCTTTAGGGTTCAGATGCACCTTACAAACTTAACGGTTACTTCTAGACTTATCAGGACAATAAATATACATAATGGGCATTTCAGGCTTATCTCTACTATCTCAACAGGAACTATATAAAATCTCTTTCCCCAAGAAAAAACCAAAACAGCCCAGAATAATTTGCATGTTGATATTTAAGACTAAATTCAGTTAAGAAGGATGATTTTGCTCATAGCCTTAAAATATGTAAAAAAGTAAGTATTTTTATGTATTACAACACAAGTAGTTTGTTTTATGTATTACATAAAAAAGTGTTTTATGTATTACAACAAAAGTAGTCCATTGTGCAAAGTGTGAACCGTTAGGCATTCCTAACCTATTAGGTCTGCTATCGGTATAGTCAGAAAAATAAATTTGTGAATCTTAATGACATCTGTGTGCCAAATTCTTAGCAGTGTAAAGACTGCATTACTACTTAAAACAACACTAAAACAATCTTTGAGCAGAATTTATGGTGCAGAAATACAGAGCTGAGACAGGGTCTACATATAGGCCTACAGTGTCAGCTTGGGGTTTAGATATTCACCTTCCTTGATAGCGTACCACCCAGTTTTCAGAATTATAAAAAAGTGTACAGATTGCAAAGCTGTAGAAAATAAACTGTAGGTCTTTTAACTTTTAACTAAAAAATACCAGTCATTCAGCAAATATATATTAAGAATTCAAATTCTGCCTAACAGCCATCACTAGAAATGATTGGCAGAGTTTTAGAACCATATACTTATTTTTAAAATAGGTAATAGTAATTGCTTATTCTGAGTAAATAAATGCATGTTAATGGTGTGACCATAATAAATGTGCCTGTAACAGCATTTTGTTTAAATTAATTCAACAACAACATCTGTATTTATTGATTTAATGATTTTTAGATGCAGGTTTATTAGGATGAATATTTAGTAGTTTAAAGATAGGAATAATATTTATCACAGTAAAATATATTTTGCTATTCAAATTTGATAAAAAGTAAATTTGTTCATGATCTCCCTAGCTGTGACAAAATCAAATCTTTTCTTGAAACATTTCTACATTTTCATAATAGTTTGTTGTCAGAAACTTATGTGCGATGATCAGAAGCAACATCTCAGGTTCCTTTTCACTTACTTTTGAAATACTAGTCTGTCACTGTGGTTTAACTTTTAACAACACTGGTGACAAGGGCTTTATTTTATTTTTGTAATTAATAATGTAATTTTCCTGATGTGCAGCTGACAATTAACGCAATTTATCATGTCAGAGTTTGACTGTTGATTACAATGCTGATTAGGTGTTTGATTGGTGGTTCAGATACTTTAATTATTTTCATGTATTAAAAGAATTTACATGTAAAAAAGAACTGTCTGACAAAGCTCTTAGAATATATACTTATTCTAATAGATCTTTAATAATTGCAATGATTAAATGACAAATTAATTACACACTTTTATAAAGAATGAAGGCATTGTTTAGTTTCTCCTGAATCTATTCAGCACCTGCCTGAAAATATACAACTTATTTTGCTTTTTCTAGTTTAAATTTTTAGTGTAAACTTCCAGTAACATAAATTCAGGAATGAACATATTTTCTGTGGGGGGGAAAAAAAAAATTTTCCATGCTATGTTTTCCCCTCTAAGGTTTCCAGTGGATGTCTTACATAAGACATACATTATTTTCTGTGGTCATTCAGAAAATACATTCATTTTGCACAGTCCCACATAGTGCACCACTGCAAGTATTGTGTAACCTCATTAAGATCAATAATGCTATGAAACCTATAGCAGTTAATGAAACAAAGACATTTAGAAAACAATTTCTAGTTGCTCAGATATCAAGAGAATTAATGTTAGGTATATTATAACAGTACAAAAATGACCCTTAAGCATTTTGAAAAAGCTGTGTAGTGCCAACTATTGAGAACTCAGTTCTTCATGCTGTACAAAATTTGCAACTCTTCTGTTTATTTTGTCTGCTTTAGGGTTTTTTATTAGCTGTTACTGGGTTGTTTTTTTTTGCTTGGGTTTTGTTCCATTTTTTTTCTCCAGCAAGTGCAGATCTATATAAAACATACACAGATATTACACATACTCATAAAATATTCCCCGGATAAGATCAGGCAAATGAATATTGTTCAGTCTATGTTTATCACTTACAGCAAAAACAAAATACTGCTTCTTCTTCAGATGGTCAGGAAGGTTTGTATTTGTATCTGGTAGTTCATTATATATTTATATATACACATATATATATTATACCTTACAAAACTAGTCTCGGGGGAAATGGTGTGGGGAAAACAGCTGCATCTCACCATGGAAAGGACTAAAACCAATTATTGTTTGGTATTTAACAAAGTGAGGTGATAATCTTTTGAGCATGTGCCATATTAGAATTCAGGCATTTTAAAAACAATAGTCACCTGCTATCCATGAAAACAGTCTGGAATACCTTGGAGAACAAAAAGGGTGATACTGACAAATCTTTATGTAGCAGAAGTCACATCATTCTGTTATATGTTTTTACACACTAAGAAACCCTCATCCACTGAAACGTTAATAATAGCAGTTGATTTTAGAATAAATACAAAGAATCAGGGGGTAATAAGCATTAAGTTATATTACTTGGTACTCATTGAAAGGGAACTTACTCTCCATGCTATTTATAGTGACCTGAAAAATGTCAGAAAAGAGCTCTTAATACATTAATACCTCTAGAGGTTTTTTTAAACCACATGCTGCAGGATTTTGAGCTTCAGCTACAAAGTGGTGCTGATGTCTCTCAACATCAGCCAAAGTCAAGTGCATAGTTTATAATCTGATTTTCTTAGGCTGATTATAGATGCCTTTTTGTATATGATCGGAACTACAGAAGAAATAAAGGTATTCATAGCCTTGTTTGTTATTAAGGTAACTGGAAAGAACAAGGTTAACAGCATGACCAGAAACAGCAGGTTCATAATAATGGCATGCAAAAAAGACTTAGTGATGCAAAGCTTGGTTTATCAGTGAAATAATCTGTATCTTTTAAATATGTATGAAGATTTAAACAGACAATTTTCTGTAATTTACCTACCTACTGCATATTATCATTATATCTTCCTGGATAAAGAGAGGAGCATGAATTATGGAAATTCTTGATTGTGTTATCAAGCACTCTTGTACCTTGATAATAGCTGCTTGATGGTTTGCCCTTTGGAAGTAATGCCAGGCAAATTTCCCCACTAAACTTAAAATTTGTTAAAAGAATAAATAAAAAGCGTGTATTCCAAATGTAAAAGTGCTTATTCTAAAAAAAAAAAAATATAAAAATATAGTTTTTATATGTTAAGTTTTTTTTTTAATTACACTTATAAAAAGTTGTTTTCATAAAGATGCAGTTAGTTTGAATTTTTTTTTAAATAATCAAGATTATGGTTCTGGCATTCAAAAGCAATCAGTCACTTTTACTGTGAGCAATAAACACTATTTTACAACTTTCTCAATGCCTGAGGAATGCTGAACCTCTTACCTTAGCTAGAGTGCCCAGAATCAAACTAAATTTCTGATGCTATGGGACTTTGAAACCAATTGGCCTCAAGCATTCTTTTTACCCCAGAAGTGAAAAGAAAGAGTACAGAAGTAGTTCAACTGGTAGCTGTCAAAACAGAAATTGGATTCTTAATTGGATTTTGTCTTGAGGGGAAAAAAAACTAAATAAAGTGTTTAAGAAGACACTAGTTTTTTCCACCAAACTGTCTCTCGCTAGGATTCTAAAAGTACAAATGTCCGTGCTGTAGAAATTCATGTTCCCTTTACCTGTTGTCTGTCAAACCAGTTCTTTTCATTAAAGTCATTGTTGTCATTCTTATCATTAATATCTCCAAGCATTTTGTTAATTTACAGTCACTGAAAATGGAGAGAGACACAGAGAGAGAGGAGAGTGGAAAATGTATTGTGCAAGGAGGAAAAAAAATAGTGAATTGGCTGAACTTGTCTCTGCTTGGCTAGAGCAATTCTACAGCCTAGGGATAAAGAACTTCAATTCAAAGAAAGAAGCCCCAGATTTCAATCCTGGGTCTTAGTGCTATTTATGCATTTTAGTCATTAATTCCTAAAGTGATTAAGCTAACAAACAAAAACAATAAAACTGTTTCTGGTATAGCCTGGTTTATTCTTTCATGTCAGTCCAACATTTATTTTCATGGATGCTACATATTCCTCAAGAGACAAGGAATGCCAGTTTCAGAGTAACAAAGAATTTCAACACTTATACAACCTCAGTAATCTCACTTGGACCTTATCCAACTTGTTTAGAAATCAATAATAGATATGCATTTTTCTCTTCATTTTAAATGGAGATGGTCAAGGTTCTGCATATATAAATTATGTAATAAATACTTATCTCTAACTATTGCTAGTAGATTTGTAAAAGATACATATAGACTTTTTATGTTGTTTCAAAACAAAATCTAATAAAAATGTAAACAGTTATAAATCCTTCCCAAATAAGGATTTAACTGATAAGAAGCACCGTAAAAAAAAAAAAAGGCAATTAATATCTTCTTCATAAGATTTGTCATGAAATATTAATTCACAAGTGTAATTTTAGTATGAGTATAAAGTTGCAACATAGAACAGCATAAAATAATTTATTCTTAATTATTTTATCAAAGAGAAAATAACAGGTTTCTGGAACACCAGCCTTAGATGACAATAATGATGATGAATTTGATGATGAGAATTGTGGCAATCCAATATCATGCAGACTACTGGGAATAGATCCTAAACTTTTTCTGGATACATTATTCTTTAACATAGAGCTTCCTAACAACCCTGAAAGTGTGATAGGACTCCCATAGAAAACAAAATTCAAGTGATCGATTGATAGATCAATTGATCGATTGATAGATCTATCTATCTATTTAATTTCTAATAATAAAACAGTGCAAATTATATCAATATTTTAACAGCATTTAAAAAAGAGGCACTTTAATAGACTGGAAGCTTTTATTTCACTCTATTATTTATCTAACTTTTTGCTGATAGCTACATGAGACGCAGTATGCATAAGTACTTCTGTTAGCTTTGGTATTACGCAGGACTTAAAAACATCCTACAGGCATTGGGAAAAACGGTATTTGAAATAAATTGCCCAACTGGAGCTTGTGTTTGATTATAGCAGTGTGTGGTGTTTGATTATACGGGTGGTGTGTGTGTTTATATGTGTGTGTGTGTGTGTGTATGAATTCTAATTAATTGTAAGTAGTTCCTAACAAATGCACAACAAAGAGTCATCACGACGAAAAGTTTAAGATGAAAGTAGGTCAATAAAATGAATGCTCCTTAATAAAGGAAGCTTGCAAGCATACTTGTAACAGAGACATTAACATTGCTACAAACCAAATATGAATGTAAACACGTGTGTGTAAGTACCAGAAGGAACAGCATAGCAAAGGTTAAAAACATAGTCTGTCCTGATAAAAAAGAACACCATTCCAACATTTAAAAAGTTAATGTCAATAGCAGATGGCCTGCACTCCCATATAACAGCAAATGACTCTCCATTCTAAAAACAGGAGGCCAGCAACAAGGCGGTAGCATATCAGTTATGCCCTTGTTTTTTATGTTAGCCTATCAGGAAAACAGATATATTTCCATTGCAGAAAAACAGTTGATGCAACCTTACTCAAGGTTTATGCAGATAGAAATAAGCAGACACTGAGTGAAAGAACAAGAAAATAACAACTGATAACTCCTAAAAGGTATAAAATAACTGTCTAAAACCTAGTTTATCATTGCGACTCAGGAAGAATTCCAGGGTGTGATGAAAACCTAATAGCTAGCATCCCTTGTCCTCAGTGGCACACACAGTCCTCTCTGGATCACTTGGACATATACATCTTGGATCCTGTGAGTATGAGTTCATGAAAATATAAGTGAATTAAGTCTATAAGGCCATGAATGCAAATGGGTAACATCAACTCAGAGTTTTCATAAATAAATAATTTTCCTTTCCAATAAGGTCTTCCTCTGAATTTTATTATGGAAAACTCTTACACAACTTTTTTTCTTAAGTAGTGTCAGAAACCACTAAGAAGCTGTATGATGCTGCGATGACAATGTGTGTAACAAACCAACAAACTAATCAAATTATTTCTGAAATTTCTATAAATTCATTTTAATTTAAGTTAAATTTACAACTCAACATAAGTGTCTGAATATCACATTGGTAGGAGACAGCTTTTATCCAAAAGTGTTGTTAGAAGGTAGATGGGACACAATCCTGGAGATAAGGACAAGGAAATAATTTTGGGTCTCAGGAGAAAATTAGCCTCTGCATCTATGGACTTAGCATGTGTACTCAGCCAAGAGAAAGAACACTTGCTGCTCATTCTTCTTGGGTTACTGGACTAGGATTTTCTGTATTTATGTCCTCTCCTACCATCACTTCCTTCCAGTTTTCCTGGGGTAAGGTGGAATTCAACAACTTCACTAGCCATTTCCCTCTTCTGGAGGGGTGGAGGGGTAAAAGAAAACCTGGCTCATTGTGAATGTCCAACTAGAAAAATTTGATCCATTGACAAAGCATGTTAGGACAAGGTGCAGACTGTATAATCATATTTAGTATTGCTGGATATTTAATAGTGGGTCTTACAACAATTGCTTTCAAAATTTTAAGTAAGCAAGAAAAAGATTACAACACAAAATGAGGAAATGTACATTTCTGTAACTTTTCATTTAAATTTGCCCAACTCACCTGAAAAATGGTTTAATGGAACACAATGTCTTTATAATAATGGGGTTTTTTCCTCCATGAACTTGCTGCTAAAGTCATATATCAAGTTTTTATTTAATCTAGATATCTGTGAATCTTTTAACCTTATGTTCATCTCAAATTCCAGCAGTTGTGGAAAATGATGTTAAGATTTTTCAACATCATAAATGGAACCAAATTCTGATTCTTTGAGGAGATTCTCCCAAGGCCTGGGAAGTAAAATAAAAAAAAATATACACAAGTTGATATTTCTCAGCAATGAATTCATAAATAAGTGTTAATCTGACAGCTTGCACACTGCTCTATCTGGGTAAGAGGGAAGAATATTCATTGGAGAATTCTGTTCAATCCAAAATTGAAATGCTTCACAATTTTTTTGTCTAGCAATATTTCATATTGATGAAAAGGGGAAGTTTTGGCCAGCTCAAGGCATCAGACTGACATTTTTATGATTAAACATGTTTATATTTTAATTTAAATTATTTAAATATTTTTCTGTGTTATTATAAACTATGCTCCACTTAAATATGTCACTCATATTAAAAGATAGCTTTCATCAGTATTCTAGAAAAAATATTTCACATTGATTTTTTTAAAAGCTTCCAGTTTCTTTTTTTTTAAAGAACAATACCGGTCTTGAGAACTTTCAAAAATTTATTTCCATCTTCTGTATTGTATATATATAACATATTTATATGTATAATACACTTTTAGTGGAGGTAAGCTACTTGCACACTGAAGTTAGTGGAAATGGAAAATCAATTTTCTCACAGATCTGCAAAATTCTAGAAATAATTCATTCTATACATAGAAAGATGAGGTACCTCTAAAAAGCAAATATTAAGGAAATAACTATTCCTGTATAGGAACCTTATTCATAAAGTTTGGTTGGTTTGTTGATTAATTTGTTTGAAAACTGCTGTTTAGACATACTCCGCTAAAAATCAATATTACTGAAAATTAATGATGAGTTGTTTTCTTTGCTTTATCTGTAGCTTAATAAGCTACATTTTCACTTTTACTCTCTTTTTCCTTTCGTCTTTGTCTCCAGAAGTAACAAGTTTTCAAAAAGGGTTCAGGGACCATAAACTGAAGTATAACTTCCAGCAGATTTCAGTTTCTGTTATTAATTTTAACAACTTTTTCCACAGCCTTGTTTCTCCTACAGCTTTTCTTACACAACTAAACCTGTCTGTCCTTTTTGTATACCTGAAGTTGTCAGCTGAACTGGACTCAAGCTTACATTTGTCATAGGGATAAAAGAGTAAGGTGGAAATAGGCCATATTGATTTGTCTTCATGCACACTGTCCTTTCTGAGATTTAGTGCAAAACCCTGCAATTTCTACTAAAAGGTGATTTTCTGAGGTGCAGCGGCTTAGCAAATATACTAATAAATCTGACTCACCTG
>NW_010535231.1:0-2011 GCF_000687285.1 Phaethon lepturus | reverse complement strand
GCTGAATAGCCCATGCACATGTTATTATACCTCTTACCCTTTGTAACAAGGGCGACACATCAAGCTGTTTGTCAGGAGTGATGCTTGGTCTTCGCCTGCTCTGGTATTATGACCAGGCTTGGTTTGACAGAGTGCTAGTTGTTGTAGACCAAAGTGGTGCCAGACAGAGTTTTAAGATCTATTAGTACAGGCAAGGGAGTTTCAGTGCCCAAGTGTGTTCTGTAGCACAACTTGATTTACAATTGCAAACACAGACAATGAAGTTGTGCAAATTTATGTAGCAACAACACATCATTAATTTTTTTAGACTCAAAAACTGTCATCTGAGTCAATACTGATTCATTCTATACATAAAACAGAAAATTCGGTATAGAAAAAAGAAATCCCCTATCAACTCACTTGGAATGAGAGATTATCCAAGGCACTTTCTACTTTGCCAACAAACAGCTTATAAGTAAAATCTTATAGTTAAAAAGCAAACTTTCAGGCAGAAGGAAGCCCAATGAACTATTTTTATATTTCCAGATCTAAAAATTCAGTGGCATTAACTCCAAATTCTGAAGCTAGTTTTCATTTTTTTAATATTATTCAGTGTCCTGGTTTCAGCCAGGATAGAGCTGGTTTTTTTTCACAGAAGCTAGTGTGAGGCTGTGTTTTGGATTTGGGATGAGAAAATGTTGATGACCTGCTGATGTTTTGAACTGTTGCTAAGCAGCCAGGGACAGTCCAGCTTCTCATGTGGGCCTGCCAGCGAGCAGGCTGGGGGTGCACGGGGAGCTGGGAGGGGATACAGCCAGGACAGCTGACCCAGGCTGGCCAAAGGGATATTCCCTACCATATGACGTCATGCCTAGTACATAAACTGGATTTAGCTGAGGGGGTGGGAATTGCTGCTCGGGGATGGGCTGTCGATCACCGGATGGTGAGCAATTGCTGTATTGGGCATCACTTTTCTTGTACATTCCTTTGTCGGTATTATTATTGATGTTATTATTGTTGTTTCCTTCTCTCTTGCTGTCCTATTACACTGTTTTTATCTCAACCCATGAGTTTTTTTCCCAATTCTCTTCCTCGTCCCACTGGGGGAGAGAGGGGAGTGAGTGAGTGGCTGCGTGGTGCTTAGTTGCCATCTGGGGCTAAACCACAACATTCAGGTAAATGAAAAATTAAATTTTTGCACAGTAAGTCTACAGAGATTATTTTTTCAGAGTTAGAAAACAGTTTGTCAATAATTATTCTGCTTTTATTTATTGCTTTTAATTAGGAAGCAGAATCCTCTGCACTAAAAAACCACTATTTCTCAAGATCTGTAGTGCCTATGTTTACCTTAGTAAGAAAAATTAAGTTTAGATATCATTTTATTTATAAACAAGTTCTCTAAACAGGTGGATCTGTTTTTGAGTTTTTAAATAGTACATTTTAGAAGTTATGCATTACAATTTTAATTTTTTTCTTTATTTCATTTTTCCAGACTGATGTTGCACAGCCATTAAGATCAAGCTGAGGATTGAGGATTCTTAGGGGCTGCAGTGCTGCAGTAACAAAATACATGAATTGACAGATGACTGAGACACATTTATGTGAAATTACATGCTTTTAGTGGGTGCTATATTCTCCAGTGAATTATTTTCATATTGAGGTTTTGTCACATCATGTGCTTAGCATGTTTTGTTGTTTTCTGACTACATATGATTGTTCTTTCGAATAATTTAGCTCCGAATCACTAAGAAATCTCATGAGGAAATTAGATTTTTTTCAGATGATAAATCACTGCCAGCTATATTCTACTTACATATAATAGGTGATTTACACTGCAAAGGCAGTTTAAATAGAAGGAGGTGTATATAATATACACAATAGGTCAGCAGAATAGTATTTCCAAGCAATACAGATGGATAAAGTCACATTAAAAATTTCCACTCTAAATAGGAAGTTCACACACATACCATTCGGACCAATAATAACAAAAGGTAAGAAAATACCGCAGGGTATTCAGCCCCCTGAGCTGGAA
>NW_010535230.1:9883-10217 GCF_000687285.1 Phaethon lepturus | reverse complement strand
GCTCGAGCCTCTCCGCGGAGCACTGCCGTGCGGGCACCCTTCGAAAGGGAAGCTCTCCTGTGAGCCTTATATTCGTGAGGGACAACACCCCCGCCGCCACCCCCCACGCACCCGGGAGGTGGGGGCAGGTTAATGGTGGTTCCTGCCACTTTCTGTCCGGGGCGCTCGCTACCTGCCCGAGGAAGCGCGAGCTGCGTGGTGAGGCCCGTGTCACGACGGCTGTGCCGTGACCCCGAACGGAGCCGTTGGTTCGGTGAGGTGACGTCTCCAGAGATTAACGAGCTGCCTAGTTGTTGAGAAAATCCTTCCTTCCTTCAGATTTCATCCCGTTTTC
>NW_010535230.1:0-9850 GCF_000687285.1 Phaethon lepturus | reverse complement strand
AGCAGGATCCCTCTGTCAGGGTCCGGCTGCGCATGCTCTCCGGCAAGGTCAGTCCCCGCGTGCTCCACGCGAGCCCTGTGCAGCGCAGCTGAGTCTCTGCACTTTTGAACCGCATAGGCCGTGGGGGTGTGAGCTTCTAAAGAATACTTCAAGTCCCCTATTAAAGATACACAGTTGTTAATGCTAAGAACAACAAATAAACCCACCCCACAGCCCCCAACAACAGTGATTTGGCGTAAAATACTTCAAAGCAGGTACATGAAGCCGTTCTGGGTCTTCAAAGGCAGGATAGACAGACTTGCGAGTTTGGTGTGCAGAGGTCACAGACTGCTGTGCTAACAGAAAACAGAGTTGGCTTGAGTTTCAAGGTTTACTGAGTCGGGTGTTACATGTGTTGACTGTATTTGGGGAGAAAACATTAAAAAAGGCACTGTTGGCTTATAGCTGGCCGATAAATGGGTCCCTGTTACAAGCAAGTAGATATTTTGGAAGACTTGAGTGGCTCGTATCATTTCTGTAGGATAAGCAAGAAGATTATTTGGAAGCTGTTCTGTTTCTAGAGAATAGACAAGCAGATCAGAGTACAGAATAGCCAAGTAAGGGTGAATTTGTTCGGTCTATGAGAAAGAATTATGGAGCAACAAGGTAGAGATGAGATACCTCCCCTTATACAATAAAGAAATAAATGGTTGCAGTTGTGTGTTGTTTCCTGGAAAGTGGAGAATGCTGGTACCTGATGCTGTCCCTAGTTCCACTGCATGACAGAGTGAATGCTAGGTGTGTTTTTACCCCCCCCCCCAATTAATTTGCTCTAAATAACATGTGCTTCCCCATGTTAAAACCTCTTCCTTCTATCCAATGAGAGTTAGAGTATGTGAAACATTTCTGGATTGCAAACACTGAAAAATCTCTAATTAGGTTTTCTTATCAGAAAGCAAAGTCCATTTTGAATACTTACTGTGCTTGGACAATGCTGTGACCAGAGTCCTGCCTTGTTCTGGAGGCCAGGTTAGGGCTGACAGCTGGACAGTGTCCGAGCGATGAGAAATGGGTAACGGGGTGACCTCCCGCCCGGCTGCGTGCACCCAGCCAACCAGGAGTTTATATTGACAGCAGTGGCAGCTCCGCTCGTGTTACACTGTAACGCAGAGGTGGCCTTCCTAACTTTAGGCACCTGAGTTCAGTTTGCTTTAGTTACTCTTCTACTCCCGGTCAGCATTCGTGCCCCAGAGGTGTTAGCCGTTGGAGGCATGTGGTGAAACGCAGCACTTCCTAGCAGTTTGTGTAACAAACCGTGAAAGAGTTAATAACGTTGGGAGAAATTAGTGCATTGGAATGAAGGATGCAAATGTACCTTTGTTGCCTGACTAACCTAGTGGCCTTCTATGATGGAGTGACCACATCAGTGGACAAGGGAAGAGCTACCAATGTCGTCTATCTGGATTTCTGTAAGGCCTTTGACATGGTCCCACACAACATCCTTCTCTCTAAATTGGAAAGATACGGATTTGATGGGTGGACTGTTGGGTGGATGAAGAATTGGTTGGACGGTTGCATCCAGCAGGCCGTGACCAACTCATCTGGTCATCCATGTCCAGATGGAGTGGTGTCCCTCAGGGGTCCATATGGGGACCAGTACTCTTTAATATCTTCATCAGTGACACAGACAGTGGGATCAAGTGCACCCTCAGCAAGTTTGCAGACGACACCCAGCTGAGTGGTACAGTTGACACGCCTGAGGGATGGGATGCCATCCAGAGGGACCTAGACAAGCTCAAGGAATGGGCCCGTGTGAACCTCATGAGGTTCAACAAGGCCAAGTGCAGTGTCCTGCGCCTGGGTCAGGGCAACCCCTGGTATCAATACAGGCTGGGGGATGAAGGGATCGAGAGGAGCCCTGCGGAGAAGGACTTGAGGGTACTGGTGGATGAAAAGCTGCATGTGAGCCGGCAACACGCGCTCGCAGCCCAGATGGCCAACCGTATCCTGGGCTGCATCCAAAGCAGCGTGGCCAGCAGGTCAAAGGAGGTGATTCTGCCCCTTTACTCCGCTCTGGGGAGACCCCACCTGCAGCCCTGTGTCCAGCTCTGGAGCCCTCAGCACAGGAACGACATGGAGCTGTTGGAGTGGGTCCAGAGGAGACCACAAAAATGCTCAGAGGGATGGAACACCTGTCCTCTAAGGACAGGCTGAGAGAGTTGGGAGAGTTGGGGTTGTTCAGCCTGGAGAAGAGAAGGCTCCAGGGAGACCTTATTGCAGCCTTCCAGTACTTAAAGGGGGTTTACAAGAAAGATGGGGACAGACTTTTTTGCAGGGCCTGTAGCGACAGGACAAGGGGTAACGGTTTTGAAACGGTGGTGAAACCCTGGCACAGGTTGCTCAGAGAGGTGGTAGATGCCCCATCCCTAGAAACATTCCAGGTCAGGTTGGATGGGGCTCTGAGCAATGAGCTCTAGTTGAAGATGTCCCTGCTCACTGCAGGGGGGGTGGACTAGATGACCTTAAAAGGTCCCTTCCAACCCAAAGATTCTATGATTCTATGTCCTATACCTCATTTGATCACTTGTAATCCAACATTAATTTTTTATGAGATTGATGTTATAATTAGCCAGTCCCAAAATAAAAGCAATTCTAGCTGTTTAAATCCCTTAAAGTTCAGCAGCTTGTTTGGTTTTGGTTTTCTTTGGATGGTTGGGGTTTTTTCTATCATAATTTTCAAGGTTTAACTGATATCTAAAGCAGAGAAGAGTTGGGTATTTGACATTTCCGTTTGTCCCTGACTTTTATTTCATGGACATCTTGCTTCTAAAATGCAAATAAATCTGGCTGTGAAGAAATACCTCTCAGAGAAGTACGTATCTGTTAGTTCGATCTGCAACTGGCGCAGGGGTTTGCAGAAAAAGGAATGGAATCTGCAGTGTTTCTTAATGAGGGTGTTAAAGTCTGTAGGTCTCTTATGTTGCCCCTTGATAATTAACCCCGTATTATTGGAAACTGTTAATTATTTTTGTTGTATTGGATTTCAAGTTGTTTTTAAACAAAATCTGATCAGCAGTAATTTCACTTTTTGGTTTTCACCTGGTCCTCACTGTCTTATGACCTTCAAGGGTGAAAAATGGAATATTTGGCCAAAATCTTATTGACTATTCCTGTGCTGTTAGGGACCTGGCCTTCCTTTTTTCCCTACTAGTGTGTAAAAGTTTAATCCTTTCTTTGCTATGGCAGGATAACATAACCAGGACGATGAAGGTTTTCTGAAAACAGTATAGCTGCTGCTAATGGAAGCTGTCCTGAAATGTTAGGAAAGGAGAGTAGCAAAGTAGGTAGAGCCCACCTTGTTTCCCTGATTCAGATAGACTGAAGAAAGGCTGGGAAGAACTGTACGCCCAAAAAAAAGCAGGTAGGACAATATGTAACGTTTTTGCCAGAATTGGAGCTAGAAAACAGTGAAATAAAGAAGTCTAAATTCCTACAGGAACAACACAGCAAAGAATGAGCATTTGTGATTGATTCTGTCCTCCACTGTAGCACCTGGGGGTCATAGAATTTGGCATGCAGTCGTGGAATAAAAAGCAGTAACAGCAGATGGATCACCTTGGCGATGTAGTAGTTACCTTGTCCTTGCTTGCAGTGATAGCCTCATGGAGCAAGAATAAAATGTTCTCTGTCTGCCGATCCAGCAGATGCTCAAGGGTGTCCTCCATTTCATTAGGCCTAGGAATGCTTTTTTTTTTTTTCCTCCACATCCGTAAATTACTTATTCTCTCTGAAAGTTTTCATGAAACTGTGACTTTTGGTTTTTAATGAGTTATGCAAACACTAGTAGATAGAGCTGTGGTAAACATTTTATGAAATAAGCATGATCTAAAGCTGCTGAAAATCTGCTGGGGCTGAAAGCATGGGCTGGAGGTAGGGTCAGGGGGAAGAGAGGCTTGCGTGGTGCACGCTCGGCAAGGCTGCAGTGCGAGCTCAGCGTAATGCTGCTGGGCAGTGCGCTGGTACGGCGGTGCTGCCTTGGCCGAGGAGCACCGCACATGGGGGTGAAGGTGGGCAGTGTAAGGAGTAAGGGGTCACCGGCCCTCAGCCTGCACCCCCACGGAATGCGGCGGCTGCTCATACCCAGGAACTGTAAACATTGTGACATTATTTGCTGAGCGGGGATCCTGTGTAATTCATGTCTAAAACACACTATTTGAAGAAATGCTGAAATGTTATGCCTAAACATTTCTCTGTTGGGAGTCAATTCCTACTTTTTCTCATTGGGATGTGGTCTAATTTCCCCTAAGTAGTTTGTAAATCCATTAAATACCTTCCCCTCTTTGCTATGTGACTACACCAGAATACCTACCTTATAATGGAGGATAAAGGCATGCTTGCTCTAGCGTAATGGAAGATAATGCTTCTCGGGGAGTTTGTTTCATTACACAATCAGTTAAGATACTTGTAGCGTGATAATCTTAAATTTCAGCTGTATAGTACACTGCTCTGCTAAGTGAAACTGCCATAGGGCGGATTTTGAGAAGTTAGTCTTTTATACTAAAACTTTTTTATTTAACACCTTCCCTGTTAGTACACATTTCAGTTCAGTGAGAGTTTAACCACCTGAATGCTGTAACTTTTGCCTACAGCTCCAGAGTAGATAGGTGGCAACCAGCCACAAAGCAGCAACACCACAAGTACAGGGAGCAAAATACATTACAGACAAGATTGTCAACCGTAGCTCCTAATGGAATAGCTGGGTGATAATTAGCATATAGGTTAACAAGTAGCTCCAGCTCACCTCTGTGCTGAAGTCTAGCTGTGGGGAGGAGGGTCTCGAAACTGCCCTGGCAGAAAATACATTGTGTATCAAAGCTGAAGTCCCCCACTGCAGCTGCTGAGGTTCTGAAAAGTATTTTTCATTGCAGTCCTTTCCCGTTATTTCGGGAAAATAAGGCTTATAGCGTATCTATCAATATTGATTTCGTAACAGCTTGAATGTAATGAGAAAGAATTACCATTTAGCTACTGCCATTAAAGTTTCAGTAGCAGTAAGTCATGTACTGATTTATTTCACATGAAATCAAAACATTTCAAGGCCATTTATGTTCTTAGACCGCACTAGATGGATGCAAGCATACCAACTTTGAAAGCATGGTTAGGAACACACTGTATAAAGTGCAGATTCCTGTTTGAACAACCTTGAATCCTTTTCCAAGGCAAGATAGCGTGGTTAGAAATATGTAAATTGATTGCTTAAGCATTACTTAAGTAAATGTCTTGCTATTTAAGAATGTTGCATTAAGGATAAAGGAAATAAAATTTGTCAAATCAGCTCTCGACTAAGTTATGGGAAAGGTAGAGATCTGGCCTGAGATAATCTAGTAATCAGTAAAGAAATTTGCTTAAGATCAGCATCAGCCCCAATTCTGCCTGATTAACTTGTGGAGGGAAGTTACTTGTTTTCTATGGGCAAAATTGAGTGAGAGATATGTAAGAAAGGACATTATAATCCTTATCTGCTTCATCTATGAACTGGATGACTTTGTTCTGGCACAGGCCTAACTAGTACAAAGCTCCTGTTACACTGCCATGGGACAGGCTGTTTGTGGCAGGGTACGTTGTGTGCATTAATCTCCCAGTGTACCTGGGTCTTACCTATGGCTAAGACAGAAGTAGTTAAAAAAACATCTGTTATCTTAAGATAAAGTTCAATGTGCAAGGGAGCTAGCTGAAAGTCCCCTGCATCACTGCAGCTCTGTGATAACCATTTTAAACTCATCTCCTGACTTCATACAAGTTTAGGGAAAATAGCATATTACTACAATTGAATTGTTGTTTCAGAGAGATTAGTTCATTACACAGTTGAGACTCAATTTCACTGAGCAATAGCAGAAACTGAAACAGAAGCAGAACAGTTTTAGAAGTTTATTGTAAAGACCTTTACAATCTCCACACAGAGATAAAGATATAAAATGATGTTGTTTGGAATAATTAAGGCTGGTCGGTGGTCATCTGAATTTCACTGTTCAATGGAACTCAAGCAAGAGCAACTGATTTCTGACTGTACATATTTTTATTTGTGTTCCATCATTACAGTGAGATCACAATTATTTCAGAGACTCAATGCCTGCTTATTATAAAATAAAGGACATTTATTTACATGATGAAAGAAAAATTTCGGCATTCTACTGGAATGGATGACCGATACAGCAACAAGTTTAGTCCACGTATTTCCCAAGAATGTCACCATCTCTAAACAAGTAGTAGTCCTGCAAAGAAAAGAAACATTAGCACACATCACATCAGTTGTTTTTCCAGCTGTTTTGCAAATGCTGTCTTGCTCTGAAGTCAGGGCTACCACAGTCATGAAGTACAAAATCAAAAGTAAGACAAGCAAGACTAGCTCTACATGTTGACTTCTTGAAAATATTTTTTGGTTCATAAGATACTCTTTGGGAAAGCTAACAAGTTACTATTTTTAGTAGCAGGAAGTGCAAGAACTGTCACAAGACAATTTTGCAAGCTTTCCCTGTCAAAAGCAAGGTTATTGGCAGTAATTTCAAAGCCTTTTTAGGGCTCCCTCTACTATATGCTTGGCATATGGAGCCACTTTGTCCACCTAGCAAAGGTCAGGCCAGAGGTCTCCTTGGTTATTTCCTTTTAAGCAGGGGTGGAAGCAGCAGGTACACTACAGGTACCAGAAGCTGGCTGGATTCAGCTGCTCCCATTTGAATACCAACAACTGCAGTTCTTGAATGCTGCTAACACTATGAAATAACTACAGTATTTATCACTGGCAGTACAACATTTTGGGAACCAGCTTAATTTGCATTCACAAAGTTGGGAAACCTACCTTATCTTCTAGTACAATCTTAGTACCACCATATTCTGGTAGCAACACCTTTTCACCAACTTTTACACTCACTGGCTGAATCTCACCATTCTGAAAGAAAAAGGAAATCGTTAGTCTTCCACAATATAGACAGATGCAATAGAAATCCTCCAAACTGCAATGATCCATCCACATATAAAATGTTGAGGAAATCACAACAACTCCGTATTTTCATTGTACGGTGAAACTAGAATATACAGATTTACTAGCAAGAAAAGCACACCAGTCAATTCTCAAGCATTGGAGTCCTGCAATATTTAGGCAGTAGAACTGCAGTGATTTTCTGAATATAATTAATTTTCATTTAGTTTTGAGTGTAAATATAACTGTGAGGTCTTTGCTTGACATACTGAATAGGACTTCACTTACAGAAAAAACACCCAAGAAACCTGAGAAATTAAGTGACAGACCATTAAACACCCTTCTGAAATGAAGGGAGAACGTCCATTTCCATATTCTATAGCCAAGGCTGACTTCTCCAAGCGCCAGCTGAAAGTACCTTCCCATCTTCATTACTTTGATCAGCTTGTCACTGGTGCTGGCAAATCAGTTGTTTAGAAATACCTGATAAAGCTGAATTACATTTTTGTATAAAAAATAAAATATTAGCATATTAGTCAAATACTGGTGCTATTTCACAATACAAAGCTTTAAAAATCAGATGCTGACACAAAACAGCATGATATGCATGGAGGGACTCATGGTAAAGAAAAAGTCTGAGTCAACATGCCCAAGTTGATATTTAACCTGTTTTCCACTATTGCTACTAATCAAACACTACTTTGGTGGGGGAAAAACCCTCCTGACGCTGAAGCCCATAGCCGCTGTCATTTTTGTGAAGACTGGCTTTTTTTATGATCCCAGATGTGTATTCAACATGCAAAATTAACAAAAAATTATTTAACACTTATTTATTTTGATTCCTGATTTTCTTTTGTCCAGTAAGCCTAAGCCTTATGGACAATGATATTTTGCACAGCACAAGACAGTGAATGCCACACTCTGGGATTCTACCCTGCTCACAAGTCACAGAAATTCAGGCATGTAATAATTTTAACAACAGCACTGCTAGTCCTTCAAGGTTTTGGCTGAGAAGTGATGCAACAAGATATCCCCCAAAACACTGTTTATATATTTAAAACAAAAAAAAAAAAGGAAAAAATCCCCAACCACAAAACCCCACACCACTACTGTTTAAAGCTGCTTATAAATATCAATAAATACTACTAACTTTTAAGAGGCAAGTATTTTCCATTTCACAAATGACAAAGGAAATGCTGGAATTTAAGGTCAGAGCCAGTCAGGAGAACTTGAGATTTCCACCTCCTCCTTGAATCAGTACCTCCAACTTCACTCATCGCCTTTGACCATTTTTGTGAGCCATCACTGAGTTTACACTGCAACCATCCCTTTCTTATAATAATATTTCAGCTGCCACGACACCATTACTAATGCTACCCAAATGTAATGCTTCAGGAGACTTACCTTTCCTCTGGCTCCTGATCCAACTGCTACTACTGTTGCTTGCAGCACTTTCCCTTGAGCTTTTTCTGGAATCATGATGCCTCCTTTGGTTACTGTCTCAGCCGCACATCGTTCAACCAGAACACGATCAAAGAGGGGAAGAAATTTCCTAAATGCTTTTCCTGCCTGTGGAAGTAATTATACATTGTAACAAGAGGAACATTACAACGAAATTAAAACAAACACCAAGTGATTTCTTTTTTGAGAGAAATTAATAGTTTAAGAAAACTGCTGAGCATTTATTTTTAATAGTAGCAAACATATGCCACGTTTGATTGCATCAGAAATTGGTACAGACACAGGCAGATGCTGGGCAATCCTGAGAGTTCAGCCACAGGAAGAGGTACTCCATGTGGCGGAATAAACCAGCAGCAGATGGAGCAGCTGCCACCTCTCTGGCGGAAAAGCTGCACAGGCTTTTAACCCCAAACCGTTAGTTATTATAATTTGGTGAGCATAATTATTGATTATCCATGACACATTAATTCAGTTCACAACCAGATTTAATGATGATTAAGGATCTGTTGGGACAGCTGCATTTTTATTCGTGAAGTGTTTTACAGTAAAGGAACAAAAGCCTAGGCAGGCACCCCGTGTCAGTCTTTTTCAGGTACTGTCAAACCTTAGCGTTTCACATAATGACATATGGCCTCCAAAGTTTGAGGTCTGAAGCGAGAGTGCTGTTACTTGTATTGGCTTCTACAAATAAACTACAGCTTCACAAGAAATGTTACTAGATCAATGCAAGCACTCAATCCCAACGAGCAGGGGTCAGGAAGAAGGAACTTGCTTTGAATTAGAAGGAAAGATATGGCAACTTGCCAAGTCACATGGAGATAGTGCTCCACTAGCCCCGTACCCAGAGCCCACACTCACAGAAACAACTAGAAATCAGGGCCAGGCATCCATGTGCCCATTACTGTCACTCATCAGTACACACACACTTAAAATCAGGGGAAAACAAGATTACAGGCAGAGCATGAACACAAGACAGTACATGAAGGATGTGTGTATCTGTCCCCCCCTCCACATTACTACCACGATGATGAAAAACAACGGACAAAAAGGCTGCCGATTGTGACCGTTTTCATTCTGTAAAGATAACAGCTCCAAACCTTTTTAAAGAGGCTCACTCTCTAACAGAAACAAGCACCCAGACTTACGAACATGAGCGTTTTACACCAAGTATTTTAAGAAGTGCTAGTTCCTCACGTTAGTAGGATGATAAGAATAAAGTATCACAGGTGCAAGAACAGGGGCAGCTCTGCCCTTACGCAATTCTCTTTCAATGCAAGAGCTCCACAAAAGTTTATGAAACACAGAGAACGAGCGCAGCATAAGACGTTCCGGTTTCGCCTGCGGCCCTGCCCGCGCACCTCCAACTAACGGGATGCTCCCGATACGCCGGGCAGGGAAGAACATGGAGCTAAAGCGCGTGGGAAGCCCAAGGCA
>NW_010535229.1:106512-110044 GCF_000687285.1 Phaethon lepturus | reverse complement strand
GGTCTTTTCCAACCTCAATGATTCTCTGATTCTGTGAAGGGGATGTTCTACCAAAATGAGAAAGGCTTGCATTACCATGACATCATGCAGAATGATATACAGCAGATGATTATGCAGTGAGAGGTGAAGCAGAAAGAAATTTGTATGTTGGCATCACACCCAAAGTGCAGACTGGACTCTGTTGTGCCACATGTCCTTGTGGTCCGTGAGAAAACCAAGAAGCAGCTCCGTCATGGCTACACATATTTCATACTTTTTTATGTTGATGCAGTGTGTTCACAGCAATCCCTAATGCTTGGTCTGCTAGAGCATTTGCACATGGCAGTGCTCAGCACTGCAGTGCCTGGCTCTGCCAGTTTCAGTACCTTAGGGAGCCCTTAGCCCTGCGTTGGGTGTCCAGAGTTCACAGGCAAACCACGGGTATATCTGGTATCCTACGAGTAGGATTTGTCTTAGCTAGCAGCTAAGGGAATGGATGAGAACACTGGCTAAAACAAGAAAAGTTGCAGGGAGGGATGTCGCTTCCCAGGGCTCAGAGCCCAACTGCAGGGACTCGTGGCTTTGCAACTCAACAGGAATCTGCACATTATGCAGCCCCTGTTCACAAAACACAGCTGAAAGACAAGAAAATGTCACAACATTAACCCAAGATGTGAGGGATGCATCAGGAAGTCTAGAAGATGACAAGCAAGACCTCACCTTCATCCATAAGCGAGCCCAGGGTGCCATGGCTGCGACTTCACTAATGAATCAAATTGTCCAAAACCTGGCACAGCACAGTTCCTGAGGTCACAGCTATACTGTCCAACCTTTCCAAAGACAGCAGTGCTACACTCAAACTGCCCGTGGAAAAGGTCCTTGGAAAACTGACTCCCTGGCCCTGTTTAGTTTGTCAGTATAGCTCCAACCCAAGTGGCCAGGCATTTGGAATGAGTGAGTCCAAAACTTACCCTGCTAATGCTAATCTGATGCTGTGGAAATAGTTAGCTGTTGTACGGGTCAGAGAGAAGGAACACGCAGATCCCAAAGCCTGGCTGCTAGAAGGTGCTCACATGGGAGACCTGGTTTATGGTCCCTCTCTCCTTTAAAGATTAAATCCTTAGGACATGAATGTTAAATGTGACTTATTGCATACTAAATCTCTATCTTAGCCAGGACTGGACCCCAGATCTCACCTTTCCTGGGCGGGCGCTCTGACTACTCTCACTTTATGTCTTGTTAATAAAACAGAAGAGACAGGACATGGGCAATTCCATGCATTAAACATGCAAGCTCTAAATAGGGCTGCTGAATATATACACAGTACTTCTGAGGCATCTGTGAGTCTCAGCTGGGGGAATGACAGTTTAAGTCACATAAATAAATAAGAGAGTGGGCATTAATAGAATTTACTACTATTGCAGTTTGTGTAATAGAGTCGTTAATGAACAGGCTTGTGCCACAGTGAAGGTGAATACATTGGTATGACCCATAAAACATAGCCTCAGTGTTTCAAGGGACTAATGTGTACTGTTTGTGAGTTCTTTCTCTGTGTCACATTTCCCTTTCACATCCTTATCATTGCCAACACATAAGCAAAATACACCCGCTTTCCAATAAGAATGTTCATTCTTGCCAATATATTTTTGCATGCTTAAAAAAGCACCCGCCTGTGCCCAAATAACTTATTCCGGATGAAGGAAAAGCAACAGAACATCAAGGGCCAACACCAGGTCTCTAACAGAGAGCACTGTTTGTTTTCTCTACATGCGAATGATTTAGCGCAGCCAAATGTTGGCATGATGGCTATCTATCTCAAATGTTTTCAGATCCAGAAAATGTAAAGGTGCAGAAGACAGAAAACTAAATGTTTCTTAGTTTCTTAGCACACACACATACGGCACATTTGCCGATCTCTAAATTCTATTGCAGTGACTTACGGAACAAGAAGTAACTGTGTGACTTCTTTACAGTCCCCGTCTGTAATACAGATCTCTAATAAAACAGCTTTTCCCAAAGGCAGCTTGCCAGTGGGATGTACAGAACTTGGATAGTCATTTATGCCTATCTGCCTCTTACTACATATTCAGCACGGTGTCAAAGCTTAAGACGAGATTTGATTTGTAAGGTAAGGCCTTGCTGACGGGCAGTAACACCTCAGCTGCGGCGTGAGCAAGGCACAGGGCTGTGGGCGACTTGCTGCGCAGCTGAGAAAGGATTTCCAAATAAATCCTGCCACCTCGCTGCTCAGTGGGAAGGGGAGTCCCTGCTTCTTTTTCCGAAAGGGAGAAAATATCTTGTCCCACGCTTTTCTGGAGAAAGAGCGAGCATGCTCTCTCCTTACCTCTGTAGCAGGGAGGTCAGGGTGCAGTGCCTGGGCTGGGATGTGGAGCAGGCCGATAAGAATTTCTTTGTCCTTGTGTGTGGTCTGGGTTTCCTGAGAAAAAACTGGTCAGGCAGTGTGCTCATACCTTCTATGTGGGATTCCACACCTCCATGAAACCGTGTTTCAGGACCAGTAATGGAAAAATTGGCAAAATCTACTCTTCCAGGCTACTGAATAGGAAGAGCCTGGCTAACAGGACTGGCTTTAGTCTCCTTTCGGTGGTTGTTCATTCCCTTCACCAGAGGGGAAGGGACCAGAGATGGAGGGATTGATCGCAACCTTGTGGAAAACAAGGAAATTTTTACCTCTCGAATACTTTTAAGCTATGGTTCACAAGCTTTCTGCTCTTGCATTGCAGGCGGCGTTTCTCCATAAACATTCAGCTGAACTTTCTGAGCCCATGAGCGTTCAATAACCTCTTTGTTGGAAGCTTCCTTTCCTTATCTTTAAACACAGAGTGAGGATTCCCGTTACTAAAAGAGGAGTACCTCATTGCAAGAACATAAATGACAGCAGCATCACTGACAACACACAGTGTTTCCAACACACCACTCCTGCCACACCTTCTATCTGATGGCCATTGTCTGGTTGATAATGTTAATGGGGCTGTCCTCATGTTAATAACAAAATTCCCCCTAACATTGAAATGTTCTTGTATGCTTATTCTAACTGCAGTTTGGGATGCTGCTCTTTTTCATTTGACTTTATAAACAAAGTGCTTGAGAGGTCCTTGTCCTGGTTTCAGGCAGGGTAGAGTTAATTTTCTTCATAGAAGCTAGCATGAGGCTATGTTTTGGATTTGGGATGAGAAAAAGTTGATAAAGTGCTGATGTTTTGAGTTGTTGCTAAGTAGTCAAGGACAGTCCAGCTTCTCATGCTGGCCTGCAGCGAGCAGGCTGGGGGTGCACGGGAAGCTGGGATGGGACACAGCTGGGACAGCTGACCAAGGCTGGCCAAAGAGGTATTCCATACCATATAACGTCATGCTCGGTATATAAAGCTGGGACGAAGAAGAAGGAAGGGGTGGAGGGACGTTCGGAGTTATGGCGTCTGTCTTCCCAAGAAACCATTACGCGTGACAGAGCCCTGCTTCCCTGGAGACGGCTGAACACCTGCCTGCCCATGGGGAGTGGTGAACAAATTCCTTGTTTTGCTTTGCTTGCGTGC
>NW_010535229.1:72189-106464 GCF_000687285.1 Phaethon lepturus | reverse complement strand
TCTTCCGATTCTCTCCCCCGTCCCACCATGGGGGAGTGAGCGAGCGGCTGCGTGGTGCGTAGTTGCTGGCTGGGGCTAAACCACGACAGTCCTCCAAGCAAACATTTGTCATTTCACTCACCATTTTAGGGACATGTTTATCTCTGTTAAATTATAATATTATTATTAAATCACAAGTGCTTATTCCTTTTTGCCAATTTAAATACCCTCTTATGCTGCCTTTACCTTAAAAAGAATCAGTAGCAATCTTGACGAGTTCTTATGTTGTGAGGTGGACTTCATTGAAAGAGCTACTCCTACCTGTGGAAATATTGTATTTCATGGCATGCATCTAACCTTCACTTCTTGGCAGGGAAGTTCATACTACACAGAAATCTGTGAGATTTATATTCTTATGCTTAACTTTTTCATCTGAGTGGATGTTCTAGCACATTTTGAATAGGAGCTGTAGGATATAATGCAACAATAATATGCTGGTTTGCAGTTAGTAGGCATCTTACAAGGTCCCTAATTACTTCTGTTTTAGCCTCTTTGGAAAATTGCAGATATTATCATTCTTTATGGGCTTTCTGTTGTGACTAAAAATGAAGAAAAGGGGTAAGATAAGTTTTCTAATAAAATCCAGTAAATGTAATTTTGGGTACATTGCTACCAAGGAAATTAACTGGAAGGAATAAGTACATTCTTCTTTTCTAATGTACTTTCTAACACATGTTCAATACATCTGAGAAGATTCAGACAAAATCCAGAGAAGATATTTATGTCTTAACCTCCATTACTTTAACTAGGGATTGGAAAATGAAATAGGAATCCACTATTTTGTGTATTTTATGGACCTGACTTATAGACCTGGGTATTTTGGGAGAAGTGTGTAAAGGTGAAGGGAAAATCCATGTCCTATGGTGTAGAATTAGGGACATAGGAACCCATTCACATGGGTTTTCTTCTTTTCAGATTTCTCCAACATCAAAGGCCAAAGCTGTCCCTGTTCTCAGTCACCTCCCACAAGCCTATTTCCCACAGGTGCTCTTATTTGTTACTACAGAAAGGGCAGTGCCAGTAATTCAGGCATCATGAGGACTGCCCCACACAACAAATGTGGGTAATGGCCATTATCTTGATAGCTGTGACAGTCAGAGCTGCCAGCGAACTGTCCCTCTTAACAGCACTGCTGGATTTGAGGCTGTTCTTAGAAACAGCACTTTGGGTAGACTTTACTTTGCAAAGCCACTATAGGAACCTTCCCTGATTAGCTAATGCCATGCAAAAGATAATTTCCAATACTTGTTCCTCAGGCATAGTTGATATTGGGACATTGATAGAATGATTAAATGCAAGTTCTAAGCAGGAAAAAGGTTTCAGATGTCATTTTTGAGTGACATTCATCTATTGTGGTATCCATGAGCAATCAGCTAGATTTATACAGCACACTTCTGCTGAAATTCTCTGTGAATCAGTGTGCTTATTCAGCCTGAATAATTAGAAACATCAACCCTTGTCCAGTCTATGCCAGGTGAACTCAAAATAGTACTTAAAAACACATTTCCTTAATTAAAATATTTCTTAATTAAACCCTAAATATTTGTAGGTCTTATCAGACTCCAATATAAATATTAATGAGGTGTAGCTTATGAATGCACAGGATTTCAGAAAGCAGTTGTGACTTTCAAATTACCCAGTGCACTATCCGCTATATAGCGTTGATGTATTCAATTGCAGACACCCCTCCTGGGTTTGCAAAGTTATTTCTGCCACTGATAAACCTTTAGAGGCTTAGACCGTATGAACTCTGCAGCTTATGTTATGTAGACCTTCCACCTCCTTGCTCAGCCTCACCTTCAGCCCATTGCTACAACGCAAGGTTACTGCACTGTCTCAAGATTATTTTTCATAATCTATTCAAAATAAAATATACAATCCTGAAGCCAGAAATTTCCTAAATATGTGTGGGAGAACCTAGCAGCATTTGACTTAGAATTAAAAACACTCAAACACATAAAATCGTTAAGTTCTCTGAAGTCATTAAACTGCCAAGTTCCTAAGGCACATTAAATGTTATCTGTTTTTCTACTGTTTCGAAGATGACAAAGGAAAATAAGATCTATAACATGGAAAGCACATTATAGACAAAAGACGTTGGTGGATGAGAAAGCCCTTCTGCCTGAATTCTCTGTTTTGTTTTGTTTGTTGTTTTTCTTTCCCTCAAAACCTGGATAGTGAAGAGAGAGGAGACTGCAGTCACAATCTAGTAGATGCTGTCACCTCATCTGATATTTTTTCCACTGATTGAAGGAAATAAATAATTAAAAACCACAAACCTGATTCTGTGTAATAGTGATCCTGTTTGTATAAGGTTTTGATTCCAAAGGTAGCCCTTTAAAGTACTATACAGTTCACACTGGCACTCCATAGTGTGGTGTTAGCTCATGTTGTTTGGTCATGAGGCAATTCTGTTCCCGTGAAATCCATGGGAACATTCCTACATGCACATACTTAGATGTTGAGCATCATGTGCCACTGAAAACATGCTTCGTGCTTTTCTCAAGTGCAGAAATGTGTAAGTCCAACCTAGATATACAGGTTTAACAATGTCCACCATGCACAAATGGAGCTGCAGTGTGACATTTGGGACCCCACTCACCCTCTCAGCTCCATCATTTCAGTTGTGCACCCACCCTGCACTGTTATCTGGGAACCCCTCCCCATATTGCTTCCTTAACCTTGCACCTCCTTCTGTGGGGAAGCCCCACTGAGCATCCCTGTCCTCACAGAGAAATGATTAAATAAATTTATCAAAAAGTCAGTTTGTCTCTATCCTTAACCTGAAGAGATTAACAATTATAATCTCTAGTTAAATTGTACTAGCAGTCCATTGACTGGGTATTTCTTTGGGATGTCAGATCGCAGCAAGGTACCTATAGTTTGATCTTTGGACATTTTGTCACAAAAAAAAAGAGTGTATAAATGGAAAGAAGTAAATGGAAACTGTTGAGTTGAACATTAGAATTAAGTATGAAAATGGCTGGTACTCTGCTTTATTACACTCTGTTTAGTACCCTTCCAATAAAAGATTTAGATCTCTCTTAGAGAACGGGATGAAGTCAGTTATCCTGTATGGCATATGCTGGCTACAGTCAGCTGTTCCATTCTGAGAGCCAAGATGAGCAAAGCAACTTAACCTGTCGTGTCTACAACTTCCAACCTGTAGCAGTATGACAGTGGTATGGAAATTATCTAAAACAATTAAACCACCTAAAAAGCCTACATTAAAATTCTGGGGCTCTAAAATTCTTACTGAGTTATAAAATATAGTTATATTTATATTTGATATTTATCAAATATAGAAGAAATTTGTTTTAAAATAATCATAGAATTGTAGTATCATAGAATCATAGAATTGTCTTGGCAAAGACAGCGAACATCTCCGAAGGGTGTAAGAAGGTATGAATATTGGCCTCGGACTCACAAACCACAGGCTTGTCACACACACATTTGAGCTGCAGTAACGCTTGCTCACTTTCCATGCCCAAAGCCTGGTTAGGTGGTCTGGTTTAGCCTCCAGTTACAGGGCGGCATGCAGTGGTCCAACGCATGCACAGTAGCTTCAGACCTGGAAGCTGGAAAATACACAGCTAAGCACCCCGCAGCCACTCGCTCACTCCTTTCCCACCTCAGTGGGATGGGGAGAAGAATCGAAAAAAAAGGTACAACTTGTGGGTTGAAATAAAGATGGCTTAATAGGACAGCAATGGAAGAGAAAAAAAAAAAAATGATAAAAGAATATACAAAATAAGCGACACACAATACAAGTCCTCAATTGCTCACCACCTGCTGACTGATGCCCGGACAGTTCCCGAGCCTTGGTGCCCCCAGTCAACTCCACCCAGTTCTGTTGTTCAGTATGATGTCATATGGTATGCAATATCCCTTTGGCCTCTTCGGGTCAGCTGTCCTGGCTGTCCCCCCCCGGCCCCAGCTTCTCTCTGGCAGGGCATGAGAAGCCAAAAAGTCCTTGACTGGTGTAAGCACTACTTTAGCAACAACTAGAACATCAGTGTGTTATCAACATTATTCTTATACTAAATCCAAAACGCAGCACTATACTGGCTACTAGGAAGAAAATTAACTCTATCCCAGCTGAAACCAGGACACCTGTATAAAAATTCCCTTAGTGCTGTCTTGGACATTCACCCAACGTGTATCTGTGCCGGTACGGCTTTACTGGAAGGAGATCTTATCTTAGAATCATAGAACCATAGAATAGTTTGGGTGGGAAGGGACCTTTAAAGGTCATCTTGTCCAGCTTCTCTGCAATGAGCAGGGACATCTTCAACTAGATCAGGTTGCTCTTCTTGTATTTTGTATCTTGAAAAGCAGGACAGATCATCACTGCCTGAATAAGCACATGGAGAATTGTAAGGAGAGGTTCACAGGATCATTTGTGTTGGGCAGGACTCTGAAGGTTGTGTAGTCCAACCCTCTTCTCATACTGGGCACACTTAGATCAGGTTGCTGAGGGGCTTGTCCAGTCAAGTTTTCACAGTCTCTGTGGGTAGAGATTCCTTCAAACTATCTGGGCAACCTGTTCCCGTGCCCGGCAGCCCTTGTGGTACCAAATCAAGATTTCCCTTGCTGCAACTTGTGCTCAGTGCCTCTTGTCCCACCACCCAACTCCAAGCAGAGCCTAGGTCACTCTTTTCTATAGCCTCCCATTAGATGGTTGAACACAGCAATAAGACCTCCCAGCACCTCTTCCCATTCTCTCATTAAGACTGGACAACCCAGCTCTCTCATCTTCTCTGATAATAACAGATTCCCGCTGGCTTAAAAAGAGAAATCAGCAATCAGCAGCTGGGCACAGTAACACACTGTTCCCCACAGCCGCTGTAATTTCGGCTCAGCACCACCTTCCTTTAAGCAAGATGTCACTGCAGCCAATGGATGTTTCTCCAGAGGATGGAAAGAGGAAATAATTCAGCCAAGCAAAAACCAAGCAACAAACAAGATAAAAAGCAGGTAGAAATAAAACAGAACTATCTAGCTGTCATTGGACATAGTCCAATTCCAGCTGAGGTCTCTATCAGGTCAATGCTTCAGGCCCCAATCTGCCCAAGTGGTTATGGCTTAGATGTCTTGGAGTGAAGGCAGGGGTGGAATGAAAGCATAGCCGGGATTTGCCCGAGTAGAAGGAAGCGTCCCGTACCAGGTGCATCTGTAGCCCAGCTGTGAATGGTTTATCAGTGCATTCACTGCTGCGCAGGGAAAAGTGATAAATTAGAGCACCGACAAACACAGGGGTACCTTTAGCTTTCCTGTTCAAACCCATAAACACGCTTGTCAGTTTTTCTTTCCTATTTTCTTCCCCAGGTACAGCAAGTACAAGGATTTGAGGCAGTCAGAAATCCAATAATGATTTCTTGGTACTCGGGGTGGGTTTATGTTTGTACCTGTGGACACAGATGATGGCTGCTCTGTGCCTCAGCTCTGCCTGGAGTCTGAGGCTGCTGGAGAAGGAAAATGAGGTGTTGACACAACAACCAGCTAAACCAGTGCCTGCTCACCTCAGGAAGCCCAGGCAGGGGAAACGCAGTCATCTCCCTTTTCTTTTGCACCACTAGTAGTTTCTGCCTTTAATGTAGAGAAAGCTATGTCTGTCAAGGTATCAGTACCATTCTCCATGGGCTTATACAGCTGGCAAAGGAGGGCTTTGCCTCCTGACACAGCTGGAAGATGGAGCCTGCCACAAGTGTTTGACATTTGGTATCAAGAAATAAGCTGTTTTAATAGTGATAGAAATACGAACCTTTAAATACTAATAACCAAGCAAGTTAACCCAGTGCTAAAAGCTCTCGAGTGATGTCCAGAGGAAGCGTCATGAAAATCTTTCACCCTCCTGGATGCCCGTCCATGGTCCATGTCTGGCAGCAGCCCATTGCTGTCCCTCTCAGCCCCAGCAGGGCTGGTCACCTCTGCCCCATGGCCAGGAGCCTGCGGGCTCTGTTGCTCGCCCAGGGTCTGGGCAGGCATGAGAGCCCCACGAAACCATGGGCAAGGAGACCAGCTGGCTGGCAGCCAGGGCACTTCCACTTTAAATTTTAGCAAGGGTTTCACCAGTTGCTTTCGCTTGAAGATTTATCTGCAGTGCCTTCATCTGAAATGGGAGGCGTTGATTTCAGGCTTTTTTCAGTTGCTAGCTAGGCTTTATTCAGGACTGAATTCCTATCAAGCAATGAATAATAGAGTGAGATGATCTGTTTTGCTGACATTTTCATGAGTGAATGCTGTATAGCCAGCAACAGAGTGTCTGGAGTCCTTAAATGTTAATGCATCCTCCAGATCTTCAAATATGATTTTCCCCTAAAATCTGCATCGCCTCTTTAATCAAACATGTAACCTTCTAGGTTTTTTTTTTATTTTAAACTAGATACTATAATAAATACTAGATTTAAAGAGTATAAAATGAGTAGAAAGCCCCAAGACAATAATTCCCTTACATGGGTGAGTATGAAATTACCTTTAACAGCAAAGATCTCTCATTACTGCACTGTCTGCTGCAGCGTGCATCTAGATTTTATGACACAAGGAACAGTAAAGTGAACTGAGTGTGTTATCATCAAGACAGAATTATCATCAAATTAATACAGTGGGTTAATGCAGCCAGGAACAGACCTGTGTCCCGTCCAAGCACAGGAACACCAATATCTCTTCTCCAGGCTAATGTTCCGTGCCCGATGAACATGCTGTCCTGGTCAGTGCAGGTGCTGGACTCACTCTTTGGCAGATCTCAGATACAACTTTTTGTGACCAGTGATGCTGATCTCTGAATGGCTGGGCAAAATAACCTTGACAGCCATCCTCTTTATTGTTTTTTTCCCCCTTTTTCAGGCTATAAAGCAATTTAGAGAGAACGGTTCTGAAGTGCTGTGATAACAATTTTTGGTGAGGGCTGTCTAGCAAAGGGCTAAGTTTTTAAGTAGGCACCCAATAAGATTTTCAAAAGTGCCTATGCCCCAAACTCTCCAAGATGTCCACGGAAGTTAGGCGTCCAAGGTGCTGAACATTTGGAAAGTGAGGCTTTGGTTTCACTCAACTTTTATACACTTTAAATGCTTTAAAACACACTCTTTTAAACCTATTTTCCTCCATTACCCCAACTCCAATCTCTAGCCTCCAAATGGCTCCCGGGCACTCCTTGGCACAAAGTATTTGGAAATTTATGTTTTTTAATTAGGTTCCAAAAAGGAAGTGGATGTAACTCTCTTTTCAATTACATCTTTAGCTAATTCATCCCTTCTCTTTTGAAATTTTTCATGACATTACTGGCTTGAATTTCTGTATGTGAAATCTTGATTTCGCTGTACTCACAGACAAGTTTTTTTTGACTAGTAGACATCAGGATTTCGATCAGTGTATCTATTTGACACTTGACCCAATCTCAGCTGAGTTTCCCAGCAGCTGAGCTGCTGGTGTTTTCAGCTACTGCTCCATGATCATCAGATTGGAAGAGAAGTAGAACTAAGAGATGTATAAAGCCCCAAAGTCATGTTGCTTTGAGGAATCACAAGCATACAAACCATGCCTGAACATGACCTGTTTGAAAGCTGGCAGTCAGAGCTGGATGGCTGAAAATGACTTGCCTGTATCTCATGCCTGGCTTTCATTCAAAAAGCTGCTTTGCTAGCATTTACAATAAAGTATTATTATTTATATAGCCCAAGTGTTTAGGAACCCTGATCATGGAGGAGGACTCTACTGTGACAAATGCTATAAAAACAAAGATAGGAAAGAGCTTAGATCTAGCTCAAGGACTTTGTAATGGGGGACAAGTGATAATACAGAAATGCAGACAGCCTGGAGAATACTAATATAAAATAAGTCAGTATCCGTTGGCATATCAGACATTGCTAGCACAATGGCAGTCTCAAATCCATCAAGCATTCCTATACAGTTCAGGACACAACAGAGAATTACGGAGGGATTTCTAGGAGAACAGAGTGTGGCTTGGTACAGAGGGAACATCCCACATCTAGAGAGTTGTGTAGGTAAAAGGAAGAAGTATCATTTGAAAATACACTGCTAATAATAACTGAATTGTAGAAGCTCAGGTGTGGAAATCAGCTTCTTAATTCTCATTGCAGGATGATACAGAAGTGAGGTAGGCCAGAAGGGACCTTGGACTTGTGGACGAAAATGCTGTTCTCCATGTCTGAGAAAAAGCTGCAGGAACTGGGGCATGGCCTCCTGTGCAGGAGCTGTGATTTGGTTCTGGCCCTCAGCCGGGTCCTGCCTAAGTCTGGCAGCCCCGACCCCATGCCTAACCTCACGTCACAGCCCCCGATGCCTCAGCCCCACCTCAGTCCTCAGCATCCTGGCAGATACAAACGGTTGGGCAACAAGGTCAAAACATGGGTTACAATTATTTTTGGAACATCATTTCTGTGTGCATACAGACAGAGCAAGGCTGGGGGTGCAACAGTGAGTGGAGGATATTGCAGATGCTGAGAAAGGAGAGCGGCACTGGCTATGTGGATGGGCGGCAGCAGCCAGATCCAGATATGTTCTGCAACAAGAGCCCATGATGCTGAAATAAAGTCGGGAGTGAGAACCTTGGGTGAGATTTGCATTGGAGAAGTTAGCAGGTAACAGGAGTATCTGTCGTTCATATAATAACTGAGAAAAGGAATTGTGGAGGAGGACTTAGGAGGAAGGGGACAGAGGTGGTTTTTAGAGATGTTGAGCAAGATCTAATAATTGAACCTCCAAAGGATCAGAGGAACCTCCAAAGGATCAGACAGACAAACACTGGAGATGTTATTTGGGCATGTGAATGCAAGTCTGAAATTGAGGGCTAGTGATCAGACTACCAGTAAGCTAAAAAACATGATTTATATCCAGGAAAAGTTCTTGAAGAATTAATTATATCTCTTCACTAGAGATTCAATAACTCCATTATTCTCTGGAAGTAAATTATCTTGCTGGAATTAATTTTCTGTATTGACTGTTCTTTCTTTCTGAGAATAGAAATACATGTATTTAAGCAGTTTTTATTTCAATGAAATTGCATCACCTACATCAAAATGAGGTTCTATACTCAAGTGTCCTGCTGTTACCAATTTCCATCTCAACAGTTTCTCATCTGATCCTCATCTTTTTATTTTCCTAAATTCAGTGAGCAGAGAGGATCAAACATCTTGCGTTTCATCAACAGAATGTAGCTTACTAGAAGAAAGTCAGATTATGCCTTGTTTATTAGACTTTGCTTCAAATGAAGAGTGTATTTTAGATTCCTTAGCCTCAATAGGCACACACTGCTGCTGACTTACTTTCCTCTGAGTTAGTAGAGTTGTAAAATCATATAACAGGCCAGGCTGGAAGGGACCTTGAAAGATCATTTAATCCACCCTTTCATGAGAAAGGAAGCCTAGGTGAGATTATTTAGCACCCTGTCCAACCACGGCTTGAAAACCTCCAGTGATGGGGATTCCACCACATCCCTGGAGGGGTTGTTCCAGTCAATGATTGTTCTCACTGTGAATAATTTCTGTCTTATATCAAGGTGAAACCTCCCCCTGTACAACTTGTACCTGTTGCCTCTTCTCTTCTCCCTGTGGCTCCTTGTGTGGAGAGACAGCCTCCATCCTCTCTGTAGCCACTTTTAAGTACGGGAATACTGTAGCTGTACTTCATAGGAAAGCAAAGAAAATAAAACTCTACTTCTTATATTCAACCATTTTGCAAAGAAGCAAGCTGTGGCTACTACTTCCCTCTTTCTTTTTAAGAATTTTAATATATTTCACCTAGGCATTTCATACTTAACAAATTGGAAAAAAAAATATATTGGAAAATCGATGTATGACTCTCGAGAGTATTTTGTGTCACATTCTCAAGTGGGTGAACAGACATTTGAGCTGTGTATTGTTCCTGTTGAGCAAGCGTTTTACCTGGATCCATGCAATTGCCTCAGAAGTAGTCACAGGCATTTTCTTTGAAATATTTCTTTCATAGTTTTTGATAATATCTTACTCCATATTTTTAATTGGTAGTATCTGTCACCAGCCAATCTTCTTGAAGTTTCTTGATTAACATAAAAAGGTTGTCTGAAATTGTCATCCTATCCTGCTCTCTCTACCTCTCAGAACACAAAGTAAATAATAGATATTTTACAAGGAACTGTTCACTGACAGGAAGATGCCAAAAGCTATCATCTCAGCTAACAAACAAGGTCAAAGGATAAGTCTTCAGTAAATATTTCACCACTTGAGCATTGTGGTCACCAAAAGGCACTGCTGAAGGTGAATGCCTGGTCTCATGATGCGTGTTCCCACCCAGTCACCCACAGAACAGCTGATCGAGGCCATTTCAGCTGCAAGTTCATGCTTTACGTTTGTGCGTGCTGGTCACACAGTAAATATGTGACGAGTAACTGGGAGGCTGGGCTGCTGCCACCGCTTGACTGGGCTGATTATTATGACGTAGTGCTGGATCCTGCTGCCACCGATAGGCTGGGACGAACAAGAACCCTGTCATTCAGCTGAATCCAGTCTGCTCTGCAGATGGCCATATACATATGTTTTTGCACCTTATCAAAAAGATCAGAGATCATTTGCAAACTGGTATAGCTCTGGGAAAGGCAAGCACATGATGAGCATATGGGCGGTTATACAGGTAAGTGGGTATTTAAGACATCATTATGCATTAAATCATCAAACACTCAGTGAAATAATTTAGAATATATGTAACTGTTTCACTGAGTGTATGTCTGGGTGTGCATAAATAAACCATAAACTTACAGAAAGATTAATTTTGGAAGGAACCTTCTGAGGTGAACAAGTCCATCCTCCTGCTTAAAGCAGGGCCAACTTCAAAGTTACGTCAGGCTGCTCGGGGCCTTGTCCAAGTGAGGTATGCAAATCTTCAGGGATGGAGTTGACACAGCTCCTCCGTATGAGCTGTTCTAGTGCTAAGCCATTTGTAAACATTTTTCTCCCTATAACCAAGCAGGGTTTTCTCTTGCTGCAACCTCTGACTGTTACCTCTTGACCATGCACCACTACCCCTTTCAAGAGGTAGAAGATCGCAACCAGTTCCCCCTTCAGCCTGCTCTTTTCCAGGCTTCACAAACCTATTTCGCTCAGCCTCTTCTCACACACGTCATGTGCTCCAGTTCCCAACCAGCCTGCTCTTGGACTCCACCCAGTTTGACGATGTACAGATATTGCATAGAAAGGCACTCAGCTGAGGGCACATCGAGTCCCTGCTGCTGGAGAATAAAGCCCCCCGTTGTTATTTGTGGCCAACAGTATGGTTGTGTTAACAAGTTTTTCTTCACCCAGCTGCCTGGATAAAGGGAACTTGGGTGGTAGGTGAGGCGCTGGGTTGCCTTTGTGGTTAGAATGGTCAGAGGTTTGTGGCGATGAGCTGGCACGTGGCACCCATGGTGCTCGTGTTCACTCTGCAGCCATCACGGGACCCCTGTGAAAAGCACATCCCTCATCCCCAAAGGATGCCCCAATCAGAGTGTGTGCTGAGCACAGCACCCAGCCTTCTGGGGATTTTAGAGAGTCTGTCATCTACTCAACACAACAGGTGGCTGATCTGAGACAGCCTGAAGTCTATCTGATGAGACATAACATCCTGTTTCAGCTAAAGCTGAATCTGGTGCTGTTAATACCAGACAGAATAATTCAGTTTAATTATATTCTGAATTTCTTACCTCCTCAAGGGATTGTAAAGTGAACCCAATTATGTTTCCTGTATGGGCCAGCTGTCGTGACACAGGGTGACTCGTGGTCCAAACATTTATTTAGGATTTGTAGATTTCTGAGGAAGGGAGGAGAGGGAAAACTATTAACTGTTGATAGCAGAATGCAGAGAGAGCCATAATATTATGAACATATTTCAGATCTTTGTACAAATCAGAGAGGGATTTCTTTTTCCTCTGTTAATCTGAATTTAAGCATTAAAGCAAACTGATGACAATATGCATCCATCTGCCAGATCTGTTCTCAGAACAGCCTCCCTCCACACAAAGTTAAGACAGGAATTAGCCCACAGGGAGATACAGCTCTGACCTTTTGTACATCATGGATATAGAAAAGTTTAAAAGTTTCCTGACATGTCATCTTTGGCTGTTTTTCAAGGTTTGTTGTGCTTCTCCACAATTCCTGGCAGATGTGCCCCCTTTCTGTATTCCAAGAGTGAACTGGGTGATAACTGCTATTCAGCTGGAGAAGGTGATCCGTTATGGGTCAGTCCAGTCTCTACATGGCACCCACCTCACAGATGCCACCTATCCCATCCTGTCTTCGGATCAGGTAAAGCATGTCCTAGAAGTTGCTGCAGTGCACAGAGGAAGGATCCCAGAGTAACTAGAACAGATAGAGGGGAATGGATCAGCTACCTACACCTAGACATCTAATTCAGGCACCCTGGGGCATCTGAGACATCTCTTCTAGGCCAGCAGATATGGCACAGGACCTGCAGGGTGCCTGTGATGTCCTGGAGCAGCAGCCAGAGGCCATTCAGGACATGCTACAGCATCTCAGGTGGCATTGGACACCCTTGTGTAGGCAGCTGAACCTCATCCTGGCTGGCACACAACTCACAGACCACAGCATCTACACAAGTGCCACATCTGAGTGGGTACCAACAGCGGTACATAGAGGCACCCGACACCCACTCAGGTGTGCCCAAACTGAGCCCTGGGTGTCCAGCATCTGGGTAGTTGAAGGCAGGCAAGGAGAACCTCATGCTCTGTTAGTGCTGGCCATTCCAGAGAGATGTCAGGCCTGACCTGACATCTCACCGACCACCTGCAGCCCCTTCCAGGAGGCAAGCAGCCCCTGCCTCCTGCACCAGGACCTGGAAGCGTGCATTATCCAGAAGTTGGTGTCTGTGTCTCTGTGCCAGTGGACATTTGTCAGAGATGCCAGAAAAGCTCATACTTGTGCAAAATGAATATCAGTTGAAATCCAGAGAGAAGAAAAACAGTCATTGCCTCCAGTGTGGATTTTCTGTGACTCCTGATCCTCATAGATAGCTTCAAAACCTGACGCTGTCTGAATGCATCTGCTCTGTTGCCAATATTGAATTGACAGTTCTTGACCTTCTCTAATCCTTTAGGTTTAACTTTATTTACACTTCATTTAAATTTAATGGCTTCAGGCAACTGTGGGTAGTCGTGCCTTACTGTCTTTACAGTTTTTGTTATGTGCAAGGACTCTGTCTCCCACTGTCACCAGCCTTCCAGTCCCAAAGGCTCTTCAGAAGGATCACGAGTTTTGACTTCAGTCCGAGCCACTCATTGTAGCCACAGTCTGGAAGAACACAAAGTAACTCCAACCAATTTAGTGTGCACAGACCTGTGTTTGTTTTTTTAATGGACTCTCAAGCTTGACTACTCACCCTTCTCATTGACTACACATGAATAATACATCTCACTTGAACTAGGTGAGATGAATTCCCAGCTGCATTCAGTCATCATCTACCTGCTTCATGCCTGTGGAATACAAAACATGTCCACCTATTTTTAACTATTCAAAACCAAGAATGATATATTATTTATGTAGGGACTTGTGATTCATTTGACATGATTGCCTATATTAATGGGATGGGGGCTACCACTACTAAATAAAGTATTGTTGAGTGAGAGGGAAGTCAACGTCAAAAAACATCTTGTATTAATAGCACATGAGATACTGCTTCTTACGTCCTACAGCACCTAAGAGCCTGTGTGCAGAGTCTCTAGCCTCAGCCCTCCTGGGATGGCAAAGCCTTCAGCAGCGTCAGGGCCCAGCTCCCGGGAGGGAATCCCTTGTGCCACTCCCCAGACATATCTGATTTTGGGTATTCTGAGTACACCATGCGGTACACCATGCGGTATATGTATGCTATATTGGACTATATTTGTATCTATTGGTATATTCATCCTGTGTGTGTGTGGATCCACGTATTTCCATGGCAGAAACAGGGTATTGAAGGGAGTGCAAGAGGAATGCTAGAAATCAATCCCCTCTGACAGACAAAAAAGGGTGATGCAGTGCTTCTGTCCTTTCAGGGATGTACTGGGAGGTGTGATGGAAATCCAGAAATCACCTATCTTTTTTGGTTCCTCTGCAGCTTTCAGTTTGTCTGTCTTTGTAACAGATCAACCAGGGCAAAACAGATCAAACAAGATCAAATCTTGTTTTCAGGACAAGAAGGCCCTTGCCTTTATGTGTCTTCTGCACTTTTCCATAACTTTTCTGGACTGCTAGCATTAAGCTCATATTATATTTCATTTGCCAGTAGATGGGCTGGAGACAGTAAAAGCATTGTCAAATTCTCTGATTTATCCCAGAGGACACTCTTCCAGTGCAGCAAATATAAAAGATACCAGCAAAGCTGCTGTCCCAAGGTCTCCTTGCAAACCGTGCCCTAAGTTGGGGTTGGAGTCTCTGGCATGTTAGAGAAAAGGTACCACAGCTCATAGGATGCTGGAGATTGCCAAAATAACGCCAAAAGAAAGGCTATAGTCCTCAACGGGTAGGTCACAAATCTGGCTACAAGCACTCTCTTTTTGCCCATATTCATGAACTGCAAGTTCAGAGGAAAATAAAATTATCATAAATAGAGGACTGCAGTGATGGAGGAGTAATAAACAAGAGGAATGAATGAATTTTTGAGCAAATGTTTCCTATCAAGTTGCGATGAAAGCCTGCAGTGGGCACAAACATCGGCATGGCATCCAGCTCTCCCAGGTCTGGAGTGGACTTTCTGCTCAAGTAACAGCAGAGGAGAGGAAAGCCATGATTGTTTCATTAAAAGCACGAAGATGTCTTCATTGTAAATAGTTTCCAGTTCACAGCACGGCTTCAAACATCAGGGGCAGCCATGTGAGAGCCCACCTGCCAGCTGCACTGCCCCAGGAGCACAACGGGCATGGCCGTGATGGCGGAGGCGGGGAGAGCCGTGCCAGAGGCGGGCGAGGCTGAAAATGGTCCCTTGGCTATGATGGACCAGAGCGCCTTTGCTTCTTCTGGAGCAGTGGGGACATCCTGTGGGGCGAACCCAGTCTGTGACTGGGATAAGCTGGAGCCCATGAATAGGGCAGCTCCACTGGGTAGGGCTGAGCTGGTAAATACCCCATTTCCTAGCCAACACCCCTGCCTCTCTAGCAGGAGCCTCTCACCGAGGGGCAGCAGCAGGGAAGAGTCGTTGCATGCAAGGAGGGAAGGCTTGCCGAGCAGAACAGCGGAGACTTTCCCAGACGGCAGTGCTGCCAGCAGATCTGCAAGTTGAAGGCCAAACTGCCTCAGTATCAGTGCAAAGCAAACACTTCCAGGTTATCAATAAGTGAGGAGCTGAAACGTGTAAGCATGGTGACCTAATTCCCCTGTGGGTGGCCACCTTGGTTTTCTGCTCCCCTCCTCACCTCTCTCCTGTTGACTCTGAAGCGCTCACCAAGTCAAACAGACAGTAGAGTGTTTGGCGGGGGGGGGGTCCTTTCTACACACCCTTGGTGCCAACCTATCTCTATCTTCTCAAAAGATACTTCACGTGGGAAATTACAGAGGTCGTTAGAGACATCGGTGTGAACTTTATGGATGATATCATTATTCATTCACTCCAAGCCTGGAGTCCCTTTTCTGTAGCTAAATGCAAGTGATCATTATTTTCACAGGCTCTGCCAGTTATCTAGCAACAGAGAGCTCTTTCATCTTCAAGGATCTCATTTTGTTGTATGATCAAAGGTATTTCAACTTCAGCTTAAGAACATTCATTACTAACACTCTCTAACTCAAGTAATGTAGGTTCAGGAGAGCTTTTCCACAGAAAATAAATTGACTGGTTTATGTGCTCCGTTGCCACACAAGAGGATTCACCCAGTGTTAACACATCTCTAAAAGCTCTGAATCTATCTACCTGATCTATCTGAATCTAGTTTTACAACTAGAATAATGTTGTTGTTTGGTGTTACACTTGCGGGCAATTTTCTTAGTATTGCTCGTGGTGTTATATGCTCAGTGCTGGGAAGTTCTGGCTCTGCAAAAGTCTAAATTTCATCATAAATTAATATGATTTCTGTAATAACAGATAATGAGATCTGACAAAGCAAAACCAAAATGCACTAGGAAAGACAGATGACAGGAGGAAGTGTGTCTGAAATAAACTTCAGTGTAACATAGTCTTACTCACTTAGAATTTCAGCGGAGTTAGTTTGTGCTGCATTGTTTGTTCCAGAGGCTAAACTGCTGTACTGGGCATAGCTGACACAAAACTAGTCTAGCTAACTGTACACTGTACTGCACTGTGCAAGACAGATGGATCCAAAGGAAGAAATTCCCTTAGATAAAATTAAATTGAATTTATGCAGACCCCAGCTGAAAAAGTATTTATAAGAGAAAAGATTTTAAAACATATTAGAGTTTGTGAAAAAGAGATGAGTGGCACAAAGCCTATTTTTCTGACTCTATCTAAGATCATGTATGCAAACTATAGGAATTAGATGTTTGGGTTAAAAGGGGAAGAGTTTGTCCCTGGTGTGGAATTCCCCAAGGTGCAGCACACAGGCTCTTGGGGAGGTGCTCCCAGGTCCCTCACCTGGCCTCAGTTAGCTCGCAAATCACTCCACTGTATCACAGTTGTCTTAGAGCATTGCCCAAAGATTACTGATTTTTCCTGCCGCGTGCTATTCACGCAAAATACTCCACTTTTGACAAGATGTTAGCAGGTTGGTTAACTCCGTTGTTTGGAGCTCAGTGAGTCTATTGGTCCTTATCAGAGTTATTCTCCACAGAAGGCATGATTTTGCTCTGGAGATGAATGATGAACCACTGGGTTTAAAAACAGTCATCATTAAATAGTCATTGTTTTAATTGACTAGGTGGGGTTTTGAGGAGGAAAAGATAAATTAGAGAGGAGAAATAACTTCCCAGTGCCAGCCAGTAGCTTGCTGGGAACTCAGCAATGAAACACATCTTTTCCTTGTACTGTTGATAGCCCAGCCAGTCTCTATACTCTCATGTGTGTCCATACACAATAGAAAATATTGTCATAAAAACGTGGCCAAGGAGCATATATGATTTCTATCCTCTTTTGAGATAACATATAACAAGTAATAAAATGCACTTTTGATTATTGCAAGCACTTATTAGGCCTATAAAAAAAAAGAAGCAACAAGTATTTTAGAGGCTTCTTTGAAATTGCAAGTATTCCTCTAATTTCCTCAGTTCCTCTTGCAGAGTAGTAATGTGTCAGTTCCTCACTCTGACTGTCACAAGAACAGAATAATAAAGGGTCTTTTTTTCTTTTAAACCAGTAGTTAATTATTTTGGCAGTAGGCTACCTGTTACAATGCAAGCAAAAAGTATTTCTAAAGCTATCGAGTCTTTTAGAGGATGAAGATGCAAACTACTGGTGTCTGTTTGGTGCTGCAACATCCCTTGCCTGGAAGAGTCACATGAAGAAAACTGAGTATTTGCCCTAGTGAATGGGAACAGCAGTTCAGGTCACACAAGCCCTAGTCCAGGACGTGCCACAGAGTCACTCCTCGCCCTCGTCCTGCCCTTTGCCTCCCACAGTCTCTCTTCTGTTCACCTCCAGTGGGAATTTCCTCTGGGTAGGAACCAGCTCTAACATGTCAGTTCAATGTTCAGCAAAATAAACCTTTCGGTCACAGGGACCCAGAGCTGTTTGCCGTATTACAAAAGCACAACATCACGTCTCAACGCTGAGGCACATCTCCTGGCCTGCAGCCACCCGACCCGACAGCCCTCAGGACCGGGGAGCTGCAGAGGGATGCCTGGCTCATTGCACCCTTCTGCAGCCCCCTGACAGGCACAAACGTGGGCTGGTGGATCTGTTTCCTTCTCTCCTTCTGTACAGGAACCAGTAAGCCTCTGTGCTCAGAAAGCCAGCACCATGCAAGATTTTAGTATCTGCTTGTCATTGCTGGAGGATTCAGGAGCTCCTGTTCCCATACGGCTCAGTGCTCTCTGATTAGGACACAGCAGAAATGCAGACATGGCTTTCACCCGTTCAGAAAACCCGACGTGCAGACAGAAACCTTTGTGCTGGAGGGCATCCCGTATCCCAGGCGTGCTCGGAGCTCAGTGCTAGGCTTGGTCAAGCAGTCTTCAAAATCCCCTGTCAGTGACAGGAATTTGGAACGGCTGGATATGCTGTTTAATTGAAGTTACTCGGGGAAGCAGCATACCTCTATGGGTGCAACTTTCTCCTTAAGAAGTCGGGGAACTAAACATTGTTTACGGGTACCTCAGCATCTTTGATAAACATGGTTTGAGAATAGTCAGCCTAATTTACGGCATTTCCGCAGCTGCCTTATTAGGAGGCTGTGGATCCATATCTGCATTCATCCTGAAGTAAGGACGCCTTTATCTCCGTCCCTCGTTCGCCTCAGGGTAAGGCCACTGAAGTCAATCGAATTGCAGCTGCGTTAACCCCGCATAAGCAAAGCCGAGCGCAGAATGCAGAACAGCGTGAGTCACAGCTGAGGCCGCAGCGGGATGCGCCAGGTGTAAAGACTAATACGGGACGTACGGCGCGGAGATTCCCAAATCGCTCAGGCAGAGCTAACTGGCCAGAAGGGATCCCCGTGCTACACTGGCCGGGCTGTTGCTGGTGCTCGGTGACCCTGCTTGGAGCAGGCTGGGGGGTCCCTGCGTGAACCACGGACACGGACACACCACAGCAGGGAAGTGTGAGGGGAACTGAAGTAAGCTTCTCTCCAAGCTGGGGTTCAGGACTTGGCTGGGTTTTTTGCAGTTTTATAAACGTATCCAGGATGAATGACAAGACAAAGCACATTCCAGTCTTTAGGGCAATCTGTTTTAAAGCATCTGCCAGAGTTTCTTCTGACCTAGAAAGTGAAAAAGAATAAAACAGGACTAACAATCCCCACTGCACAAGACCATCGTTGGGTTGAAAGTATGTATGTTCTCAGGCATTCAGATAAGGATAATATATGAAACAAGAGAAACAGGGAAAGAACACAGCTTCTTACATCCTTCACTATACAAAGCTCTGACATTTTCCATTACATTTCTATTTATCTTTTTTTCCCAAATATTTATGTTTACTTTTAATGTCAGATCTGGATTTTGGAGCAGCTCATTTTCAAATGAGTCTGAAATTACCTCATAAAATAAGTAGTGATGTAATATAAATTCTGCATTTCCTTGCAAGTTTTTATAATTTCAGGGAAAAAAAAAATCCATCTTATCTTGAAAAATGTAAAATTTATTTGTTTTTGGAAGGCAGAAATCCTCCTTGCTTATTAACGGACCTGTAGAAATTCTTCAACAGTGCACATGCTCCACTGATGGATTATGCCACGACACCAGGGCATTATCGTTCCATGGCATTCTGATAAAGGATTAGTACTGTAAGTTACTGGTGCTTAAGCGCAGATTTTCCTTTATGAAAATTAAGTTGTGATATATTGCTCCAAAATATGGTACTATGAAGGATGTGCTAGTATGGGAGGCAGAAAGCCCCTTGCACAGTATTAATATTTTCTGGTATATGTTTAAAGCAAGTTCCTATTTTTAGTAAGCCTCCAGAAGCTGCCAGTTTCCCTGAAGATATAATAATCATGTAACAGAGCCAAGTCAGGGAAGAAAACATGTTATTGCTCCTAGCTGGCATTGTTCATATATTTTACAGTAAAGTAGTTAAAATAAAGGACCATCGCATACATTGATTTACACACCATCAGTTCACAATCAGTACACCCAGACTGTGTGTTTAACAGAAAATACGAAAGGAAATGACCGCCGTGACTGCCTCTGTGGTTGCCCACGCTGCACGGCTGCCTTTCACCGCGGAGGTGGATGCCTTTTGCCAGTCTGAAGTGCTGGGATGCGATGGCTTCAGCAGCACCACCTCATCCTGCCGCCGGCTCCCGCCTGCGCCAGCAAACCTCACCTCAGCGCTGGTCGCTTGCGCTGGAGACTTTTAGTTTCAGAGCCTTTCATCTCGAGGCAGACTTCAGCAGCTAAATTTTCTGCCGGGTTCATTTGCATTAAAGGCTAAAATCCACCAGCCATTGTGTAGTAAAATGGTCGGTGGGACAGTGCAACTAACTTTGTTGCACTAGGTGTTTTCATAGGAGACCTCCCCCTAAAGAGTTAGCACAGCCAAAATATCAAGGAGACCAATCAGCTGCCCAGAGGGTTGTTTTAATGGCTAAGACACATGATGAATAGCTGGAAATTGTTATCTTGTCCTGAAATAACCCGTATTGGACTACATGCTGCTGAGAAATAACCTGAGGAATAGCACAGGAACGAGACTCAGACCTATTTTGTCAAAAAGATAAAAATGCACCTCTGTAAGATTCAGGTCTGGCCCTCTTCCTTCATATCTGGAGGTGATTTTGAAGGCACACCTTCCCTGAGGCTGAGGAAACGGCAAGTGTCTTTTGTTGGGGAGAACTAACACAGAAGGTGTGAGGACTGTGCGTGCGTGCCGCGGCAGCCTGGCCAGCGGGAGGAGAGGAGAATAATTTCATCACTAGCCCCATTTAGCACCAAACCGTTAACTGGTGGCGGGTAGGTCGGGAGAATATGAAGCGGTTGCGGAGTCAGAGTCCAGTTTAACCAGCGCTTATAGTTGGAGGCAAATTCCAAATGTGCAGCCAGCTGAGGTCTCTGGCTTTGGATAAAAGATGCGGCATGCGGTATCTATACAGACGGCCGAAGCGTAGGCGGAGAAATGGACTCTACTATGGACAACACACGGTCGCTCGAGTAAGCCAGCGCTGTGATCCTGAAAGATTTAGCACACAACTGGTGTGCCTTGATCCCGTGGCTACAGCAGGCTGTAGACATAAGCTGACGGAAGTGTGAGCTTTCCTTCTGGCTGAATTAAGAAGAAATTAAGTACTTTTTCCCTTATGGAGTCTGAACTGAAGGACACTACTGCAGCCACAAGGGTGTGAGCACAGAGTGTCTCGGGGAGAAGGGCAGGAACTTCTTCAAGCACCAACTGCAAAGGCAAGGGCTGGGAACCACGTGGATGAGGCCGTGTGCAGGGACGCAGAGGGGTCACCGGGAGAGGACGGGCAAATCTCCGGGAGAGGACCCAAAGACGACGGCACAACGGAGCTCTTCCGGGCACTGGCTGCAGCGGCTGGCTCAGACCTGCGGAGCAAGGAAACCGTCCCTGCTTAGTTCTGTCATGCTCAGGGGAAAGGATATTTTTTGCTAAATAATATACTTTCTCAAGAAATACCTGACTGCTGTTACCTTCCCAAGAGAATCAGCTGGGATGTATATACTGAATAAAATAAAAGTTAATAAGTTACAGCACCATAAAACTTGGTAAACTTTGTGCATTTTAGCAACCCCTACAATACTAGCTTTTGTGTTTTCTACACATGCCTTTGATGCCACAGCTTCACATAAGCACGGGCTGCCATGATAAACAGGCATACTTGTACTGCTATGCAGCTTGACAAAGAGTCAGATTTTAGTTTGTATAAATTGACATCTTTCTATTAAAATTAATAGAGCTGTACACCTTTGCACAGGTTGAAGATGTAGCCTATTATTTTCAGTTTCTAAGAAAGAACAGTGCTCTGGTACAAAAAATGTCATCCATGGGCTTTTTACTTATTGATTTCTAGTATTTTAGAACAGTATGGTAAGAAAAAGGTGTTTTCTAGAATAACCAACATTATTTCTGTACTCCAGCATTACACATTAAGACAGTACTGGACAATGTAATATTTTCTATAGTAATCAAAATAGCTGTCTAAGTCTTAAGGAAGAAAAATACATTTAAAAAGACATGCAAATCCAACTGTACAATGAAGTCCTTCCGTTTGCCATAATAGATATATTTTTTAACTTATGTGTGTGCAGAGATCTTTTTTAACAGGGCCAGAAGCTAATCAGAGAAGCCATTGGCATTCCTTCTCAGTGAGTTTCCTATTGAAGAGTTATATTTTCAGAACCATGCTTTTTTCAAACTCTGTTGGTGTCTTTCTGAGGATACTGACACTTTGCAGAGAGAATTTGCTTTGGTGTTGCACCAAAGAGAAATATAGTCAACAAAGAGGAACACTATTTTATAGTGTGCAACTCAGCAATACCATACTTGTCCATATCCTACCAACTGTATCCAAAACCTTCTTTTTAAAAACTTGCTGTGTTTCTCATGCATGTGGGCCCCTATAACAAGAATCAACAATTTCTGAAACAGTGCTCTGATAAGGCAAAAAAAGGTATAGAAACCCTGAGCACTACTTATGGGCCTTATGAATAAGGTTGTGAAATGCTGCAAAAAATGTACGTACTTTGTATTTCATGGATTTGTGTGTGGAAATTTAGCTGACAAAGAATTAAGCTAAAATGCTAGACACAAGGCATTTTTTTTCCCCAAGATACAAAAATATATTGGATATGGGAGCATGTATGTCATAGGTCTTTCTACCCTACTAGTTCAAGGTTCTTTCTTCTTCTATGTACATTTTAGGATGCTGTATTAAAGAGTTGATATCCACCTACCACCTTTCCACCCTATTTCAAAGCCATCTGATATGATGCCCTAGAAGAACACACCATCATACCTACATTTCACAGGAGATAACCTGGCAGGGTGGTATAAATTAGAACCAAGACCCCTTTGAAATGCCAGTGCACTGTTCTTTTTATCCAGATCAGTGGAAGCGTCTAATTAATTTGGCAGAATTCTCGGGTCCTCGATTACAACATCTGCTGTGCTGTGGAATGATCCAGCACAACCATCTGTCTTTCACCATGCAAAGCAAGTGGCTGAGGGAAGATTTAATATTTTTTGACAGCAAAGGATAGAAATGAACATGATATCAAATTTAAAGCCATGTTCTTCAGACCATCAGGGTTAACTACTGGACTTAAGCATAGACCAGTGTATTGGACTGGGGAGAGGTGGTTTGTGCCAGAACATTATTAGAGAAGGATGGGCAGCAAATGCACCCTATTGGAGCTCGCAGGGTTCATTACAATTTTTGTCTCAACTAGCTAACCAGCATCAATCCCAATATTATGCCTGAGGTATTCCTTTTTGAGGCTCTTTCAAGCAAGTATAATCTTGCTATCTGAAATGTGGTCTTCACTGTGAAATTTGCCAACACCTGAATATCAAAGAAAACAAAGGGAAAAAATCTTCTTTTTCCCCATCATGACAGCCGTGCCAGCAAACCCCCAGGGTATCTCTAATTATGCTGACAGAAGAGTACCTCTGTCAGTTTAAATAACCATCTTCTAAGAGACAGCTTTACCTATACAAGTTTAGGGTGTTTCTCCTGTGGCTGCCAAGGTTGCATTACCCAGCAGAACTGCAGGTCCAATGCAGAGGACGTGCCTGAGAGACAAGCCTATGGCGTTCACAGCTGTGTTCTTCTAGAGCAGGCTTCGCTCTGGCTCCCTCATCACCAGGCATGAGTGGTCAGGCATTGTGGCATCAGTGCACGTAGTTTAATAGCCCATGTCAGAATGAACAAGTGTGCTTAGTCCTTCTTTCAGAGGCTCAAATCCTGGTTTCTAGGAGCTATCAAGGTCTAACGTTTCCAGTGGGAGAGTTGTTTGCACTCCAACTGGAACATTTTCATTGTAAAATTACTGGTGAAAAATACCTCTCTGACCAAGGTGAAAACTTTTGCAATGCGTAGGGCTAACTTTTAAGAGGATCCATTCATTGCACTGATAAAATATGTTGACTGTTCAAAGGGCAGCAGCATCAGAGACAGTCATTCTGCAATCATGACTTGCCACTCCAGTCTGGCACTGGGTAGCATATATAAAAAGCATTTAGCCATATGGAAACTGCATCTCATTCTGCCTGTCCACTAAAGGTGAACAGTGGCTTTAGCAACAGTGCCTAACATTACTAATGGTATCTTCTTACCATGGAAGACTGGTGACAGCCAGCTGTCAAGACACTGTGCTATGATGCTGAAACAAGAGGTAAAGTTGAGTATAAGGTGAGGGAAAGTAACCTGGCATTGCTCACTGGTGTATCCGTACCTAAAATAAGGTACTGATATGGAATAATGGCCTGTGGCTTGTTTTGTCCATAGATTCAGTATTGCAACAAGTTCCACAGGAACAATTTGCAGTAGTGGGAAGTTTCGTCTATGTAGTTCATTGGTCTTTTTCCACTCACATTTTCTTTCTTCTTCTTGTCTCACAGTTGTGCCTATCTGTATTTTACTCTTATGCTGTGAGATTTCTTTGATTTTGTTGTGGTTGTTGGAGGTTTTCTTTATTTGTTTGGCTGTTTAAGAGTGCTAGCGATTTCCTCGGTGGCTGCAGGGGAAGCAACATAAGAAGATGAAGGCAGCAGCCTGCCGTGGTGTGTTCACCAAAAGCCATTGGGTTTTTTTCCTGTTCATATACCCACTTTCTCGCATGTTGGCTCTGAAACAAGTTCTAGCAGCCAGTTGCTGCTGCCCAGACTAAAGAGGGAGACGTTAACTGGCATGTACTGCACCTTCCTAATCACATTCTAGGCATCATCCAAAGCCCATTGAAGTCAGCTCCTACTAACTTCACTGGTCTGTAGAGCACACGGCAAGGTTTCACACCCGGCAGCAAGAGATGCTGTACATATGCTGCCTACATACTCAGCCTCACATTTCCCCTCCCCTTCCCAAAATGAGGGACACCCTGCAGGCCTTGCTGCTTGTTAAAGTACTGGGTTACCATTCTGCAGTAATTTGTTTGGCCTGAAAGACAGCTACAGTAAATGTGTTAGTGGGAACATGCTCCTTTTATTCCCTCCCTCCCTAATGCCTCTGTAAAGCTGTGGTTTGCACAGACTTTAATTATAAAAGAGGAATTTTGCATATTATCCAGCTGGGCTTTCTTGGATTTAATTGTCATTTTAGCTTTTATTTTTATTGATTTTGTAGCAAAACAAATTGGTATACTCCTCCAAGCCAAAATAGATATAATCCTCCAAGCCAGCAGGGAATGTACTAATGGAAAGAGAGTTACGATAAAAATAACCCACTTCACCCTGGCAAATATCTCCATCATTCAACAGAAGCTACCTGCTGTTGTGAAGACCAAAATCCCTTATTTCCGCAACACTGTTTTGATTTCATGAGTTACAGAGTTTTCTAAAACTGATTGAACGACATGTTTTATTTATTTATTTATTTATTTTTCGAAACGATAATAACAGTGGTTTCAGTCCAGACTCCAGGGTCATTGCTGGCAACCACAGACTTCAGCAAGAACTGGGCTTAGCTGTTATCTTCTTTCTCAGATATTAAAAATCCCCCTGCTCCCAGATGATCACTGGTCTTGAACACTGAGCTACACCTGCGGAAGACACTGATGTCTGCTTAAGCGGCCCATCTGGCAAGAATGAATGAGCTTCATTAAGGAACAACATCTGACAGGTGACATGCCAAAGCCATGACACATAGATTATTTGTGCCCGATGTCAGTTCTCTACACTGCCATCTCAAATATGTTCCCTCATCAGGATGGGGGTGATGCACATTGACACCTAACATATGGCAACAAAGCTTCTGCAGTCCCAAGCAAGGAAAGGTGAAAACACATATGTCAGCTATGGTGGAGATAATTCAAAACTATTGGGAGAAGACATTGTAGCACTGACAAAAAAGAAATAAGCCTGTTTTTCTAGTGTGGATGAGAGACATAGCTTTAGGCACAATGGGTAAGATCTTGCTTAACATAACTTCCCCCTGCAGTGAGGCTCAGGCAGAATTTAGGCATCTAGGCCCCAGGTAGCTTTACAAACTGCACAAAATTCACCCCTTTAACCACTGTGTTTGCATCATGGGTGTACACACTCACATATAGAGTCACCTATCTCTCTATCTTGCATCTCTGGGTGCCTGATGGCCCAAGTGCATGTGAAGAATGTCCACTGTCCCAACAGCCCAAAGCCTGTAGACTGATCTTCTGGGTGTGGGATCTGAGTCTGCTTTGGTTAAGAATGACCTTGGTATCACATGCCTGGACAAATCCTGTAGTCACTAGGGTGTTATGCAAGAGACCATTGCTAACACAGATTTACTCTCAGGTAGTCACTTATTCCCCTTTCACCTGTTCTGGATCCTAAGGACCTGGCTGTCACAGATGGTGACGGGGCTTACACTCATACTTACATATAGATATGAAGGGCTTCAGTGTCACTAGAGAGATACCACCTCTCCCACCTGATGGTAGATGTGTGGATCACCTACATAATGCTACATCCTAAATTCTAAGGTTTGTACTACCTGCTGCTGCTACCAGGTCAGGAATTGATGAGACCTGAATTAGCATTTAGAAGGTCCAATGTTTTATCTAAGGTCCCATAGAACTAGTAAGAACCAAAGGCCCATGCTATTAGTAGTAGCACTGGTTAGGGTATGGACATCACAGGTGGAGGAGTTCAGCTCATTGTTAGAGCTTGAAAGATATAATGTTGGAAATGGTGAATAGCTTCTGGCCTGTGGCCGGGGCTAGAGCAGTTCAGAGGCTCTGCACCATTTTTACACCCAAAGTGCAGGCTGGGTACAGGATGAAGATGATGGCCAGAAAAAGGTGAAAACGTAATATTGATGCTGGACCCTATGGCCTGTGGGACTACTACAAGAGCTGCTGCCAGCAGTGTAAATGATGCGTTCAGCTTTAGGAAGGGTTAGAGTTAAGGCAGTAACAGGTGTCAAAATTAGGGTTTAAACTACCATGAACTGATGACATAAGTTTGTTGACCAATCATCAAAAGCTTAGTATGGTTGGAAGGGTTTATTTCCAGGAAGAACAAATTACTTACGATCAGATATATGGTGGAGAAGTCACACCCAATGCTGGAGTCAGATGGTGTTTGAATTAGTGCTTAGATTAGCTTAACATTACAGGTGACAAGGCCTGAAAACTTTCTGATAGATTTTGCAAGCCCTGCAGAGTTAAGGTGATGGCAGGCAGTGACAAATACAAGAGACTTTTGGTTGATTCCAAGATACGCTATGGTTATGCCTGGAACTGGGATTACACCAGGATCACCACTGAGCTTCTGGGAAGCAAAAGTCTGAAAAAGGAGGCTTGTTGGCATGTCATGCCAATGTGATTGAATCACTTAGGTTTTTCGAGATGGCTGTAACTGGTCTCTAATAATAAAGGTAGATGTTTGGCACAGTGTCCCACAACATCTTTCTCTCTAAATTGGAGAGATATGGATTTGATGTATGGACTGTTCGGTGGATGAGGAATTGGTTGGATGGTCACATCCAGGCGATAGTGGTCAATGGCTCAATATCCAGATGGAGATCAGTGATGAATGGCATCCGTCAGGGTCCGTACTGGGACCAGTACTCTTTAATATCTTCATCGACGATACAGAAAGTGGGATCAAGTGCACCCCCAGCAAGTTTGCAGATGACAACAAGCTGAGTGGTGAAGTTAGTTCACTTGAGGGACAGGATGATATCCAGAGGGACCTGGACAAGCTTGAGGAATGGGCCCAAGTAAACCTTATGAGGTTCACCAAGGCCAAGTGCAGGGTCCTGCCCCTGGGTCAGGGCAACCCCCAGTATCAGTACAGGCTGGGGAATGAAGGGATTGAGAGCAGCCCTGCTGAGCAGGACTTGGGGGTATTGGTGGGTGAAAAGCTGGACATGAGCTGAGCCAGCAATGTGCACTCATAGCCCAAAAGACAAACCATATCCTGGGCTGCATCCAAAGCAGTCTGGCCAGCAGGTCGAGGGAGGGGATTCTGCCCCTCTACTCCGCTCTGGTGAGACCCCACCTGGAGTCCTGCATCCAGCTCTGGAGCCCTCAGCACAGGAAAGACATGGACCTGTTGGAGTTGGTCCAGAGGAGGGCCACAACAATGATCAGAGGATCAGAGAAACACCTCTCCGAGAGTTGGGCTTATTCAGCCTGGAGAAGAGAAGGCTCCAGGCAGACCTTCTTGCAGCCTTCCAGTACTTAAAGGGGGCTCATAAAAAAGATGGGGACAGACTTTTAGCAGGGCCTGTTGCGACATAATAAGGGGTTTTCAACTAAAAGGGGGTAGATTTAGACTAGATGTAAGGAAGAAATTTTTCACAATGAGGGTGGTGAAACCCTGGCCCAGGTTGCCCAGAGAGGTGGTAGATGCCCCATCCCTGGCAACATTCAAGGTCAGGTTGGACGGGGCTCTGAGCAACCTGATCTGGTTGATGATGTCCCTGCTCATTGCAAGGTGGTTGGACTAGATGCTCTTTAAAGGTCCCTTCCCACCCAAGCTATTCTATGATTCTATGATTCTAAGTTGTTCAGAAATCAAGGTTTATGGATAAGTTTGTGGATCATATTATTAAGGATCATATGTTTATGATGTTAGCCTAGGATTCAGTTCTGGGACCAAATTGTCTGAAGATACCAGTTCATTGCCTGATCTTGCAAGGCTAAGCAGGGCAAAAAGGCTGATGGTTATTTGGGACTTTTTTATTGTCTTTGCCTATTATGGACAAGCTTCAGCCTAGGGCATGGTCAGAGGTACAGTTAGACTCACGGTTAACAGAAAGGGGGCAAAGAGTTAGGTTTCTATCTGTGATGCAGCAACCACGATGGGGCAAAGCTGGGTGCTAAATGTTGAGGACAGTGAGACAAATAAACATCGAGAGTCTGACAGAGGCCACTGTGCTGTGATATGAGGGTCACTGGAATAAAATGAGGACTAGTTGCAGCAGGATCAACTGGTGTTGGAATACTTATGCGGCTGTTGGAGTCACATAAAGAAAACATAGTTTTAAAGTTTTAATATTTGGAAAAAGGTTAGGATTCATTTTATTTTTGGTAGGGGTCCCTACAGCATTCATTGGGATTAAGAATGGGCTCATTACAGCTGAGGTAGAAAAGCAAGGTGGTTTAGCAGGTGCTGAGTCCCTCAGACTACACAAAGGCTATAATTGCAAATAACATCTCCCCGAAGTCTAACTGTGGGACCCTGTTAACTAACCTACTGGATCCCTTCCACCCCCTATTCTAGCTGTGAATGGAGTCTAAAGACTCATTAGATCTTTACCCAGGGTGTTCAGAGACTTCTTGTAAACCTTAAAGTATTTAGGCTTTTGAAAAGATCTTAGACCAACAAGTCTGAGAGGCTTGGGTATTTTGGAGGTTTTTTTGGCTGAATTCTGGAAGGCTGGTTGAGCTATGATGGCAGGGGTTTTTTTTCAATAGTGTTTCAAAGATACTGGGCATGAAGTCTTCAATGATTTATGGCTGTGTTTCTCATTTCAGTCCATGGAAATTATAGTACTGCTTTTTTATGAGATTATTTGAAACTAGTACTGTTGTTACCAGGCACTGGAAATATGTCTTGATTTTTGTGGGATTTAGGTCGGTATTCAGGATAAAAGGACTCGAAGAACAACTTCCTTTCTGACTCCTCAAATCTTGGCAACATAAAAAATGGAATAGTGTTGGTCTTGAGTTTGCTAGGTAAAACATAACAATAATGTTGCAAGATTAGAAAATGGGGAAATAGGGTCAACTAACATGGTACTTAGCCAGATTAGGGTCTATAGCTGAAGGCTGTGGTTAAGGGCATATTTTGAGAAAGTATACACAGGAAAGCAATTCTGATTGATTGTTGAAAGTTGTTCAGCCCATTAGGGCAGACCAGGGAGTTAGATTCCTATGGCTTGTAATAGAAGCACTACTTTAGGATAAGGCAGATTTCAGATTCATATTTAGACTTGGTTTTGTTTAAACAGGATACATCAATATTTTTTGTGGCATTACCAGTCCCCTAGTCTAAGGTGAAGTGGCTAGTCGTGGCAAGGATGAACAATGTTTTGGTAACCTGGCACTGACTGTAACCTGCAGTTTTGCAGTCAGGTTTTGATTAGGAGCTTCATTTGAAATATGCTACTAACTTTTAATGGCATCATGTCACATACTGCCCTGATGATCTTGAAGGATAAGCTCTTGAACACTGCCCCTAACCCTAACATTAACTAGTGTCCAGTGGAACTGCAGGCCTGGGCTGTTACAGCAATTTACTCCTTGGATTTCTCTTGCCCATACAGTTCATTCCCTCCCCTCCTGCAAAGTCTAAAAATAAGGCTAGCTCTTATACCCCGCTGTCTTAAACTTAGTCCTAATCCCAAAGATGGCTCAGTCACAAGATCCCTGCAGATCCCCATCTGCTGCAGAGCTGCCAATCAGCCATTATTCCCTTCTAGCACCAAACTTCACTCTGGCTTTACAGGACTTCCTGAATCCATTAGTTGTATGGTTGTTATTACCAATACTAAGCCCAACTGTAAACCTAAACCTTACCCATCTCACATATACAATAGATCCATACGTGCTGCACTGGGCACATTAGGATTTCATATCAAAGCTGGATTTTGACACACACTTGTTATTCCCCCTTTTTCTCCTTCCCCATCTGTAGTAATGTGGGATAGACAGTCAAAAACAGATTGTGGCTAAACCCTGAATATAGATGAACGGGGGGGTCCAGGATGTCCAGATCTGAAGGAGTGCAGGATTGTAGGAAAAAAAAAAAAAAAAAAAAAAAAAAAAAAAAATTCAGAAATAGTCTCAGAGTTTTCTATCTTTCTTATAAATTGAAAGTCAGGAAAAGTCCTGGCCTCTATTTAAGCTCCAGTGGTTTTTCAGTGCCTGTCTCTTGGAACAATACTTTCTTTCTGCCCTATAAAAAATACTGGATGTTGGGCAACCACAGAGTCCATCCTATGAGGAACAACTCAGTAGCCACATGGATGCAAATGTGATATACAGTGCAGAAGCCCCAGCATCCCACATTAGCTCCAGGTAATACAGTGAAGGGCAGGATGGGGAGAAGAAAGGCGAAGGATGAGGAGAAGCATTTGCTGAACCTCAGTGGTCCATCGACACTTGGATGTTTGAACTCAGTTCTGTGTTGTGCTCATATCCAAAAATGTGATGTGAAGCCAGTGGACACTTCCACAGTGCAGTGGCTCAAACAAGGCTGGTCCCATTATTTTGGAAACATTATTCTTCCATAATGGAAAGAAGGGATAAGCTTTGAAAGAGAAACTACATAAACCTTGCTACACATCTTGCTCAGATGCATTGTTCCAGCCAGTGTTAGATGTCTACAATGCACAGCATGGTCCTTGCTGTGCATGAGTTAATTCATATTTGGGAAGTGCAGAGGATGAAAAGAGAAAAAATTATGTTAAATCATCTTAAAGATGAGAGGATTTTAGACGAGGGTTGGTGCAAAGCCTAGGTCAGGTTCCCTATAACAGGCAGCCTTTCCAAAGATTATACATTAAAACTTTCTGTCCATCCTCTTTCAGTAACAGCTCGGTCTTGAACCCTACCAAAGATCTGCTGGCTTCCTTGTAGTACACCACTTCGAAAATCTTTACCTCCTTATTCTGCATGTATAACCAACACCAAAGCTTTTAGTTCCATACTCCTTCCCCAATGTATAATCTGCACCATCTGTAACCAATGCCTTAAGATCAACGCAGGAATGGATTTGGGGAACCTGCTGTAAGCATCCTGTTATTTAATGCCTAAGAAAGCTCTTTGACTTTCAGCTGAAGGGGAACCAGTTCAGGGATGTAAATGAAGTTGTGGGTTTGTGCTGCTGCTATTATCTAGCCTAGAGGCTTGTTTCCCAGGTGAATAAGAGGTTGAATCATTGTTCATATGGCCTAATGACAGCTGGGAAACAGGCCTAGGGCCTGCTTAGTAAAACAAGATTTCAGTTTTCATCTTTCTTGCCTAATTTTTGGTACAAATGACTGTGGCATAGCTAATGTGGAGAATATTCAAGAAAAAGCTGTTCAAGTACTCTCACTCTGGACTGATAGACAATTTTTTAAAAGCCCAGAGGGAGTGCCTGTGGACTGGAGACCAGATGGGTGGCACTGGCCGGAGCGCATGGTACCTTGGGGTACTGAAAGAGCAGGTGCGGTACCAAAAGGGGCTGCTTTTCTGTGCACTGTACCTTTCAGATGAACACTATCCCTGCAGGCTGTGAATGCAATACACGATAGATACCACTTCTTACTCCAGTTCGCACGCAGAAGGGCTCCGGGTGGACATCTTCTTTCCCCAGAGACGCTTCGCATTTTCTCCTTGCTGGCTAACTTGATGACTTTGAAACAGAAGCTGTATTTTTGTTCTGCACATCTAAAATGGGAGACAATATTGCTTGCAAAACGAAGAGCCGGAGGAAATCTCTCTGGAGGACAAGACCTCCTCCTCCCCCGTCGCGGTACAGGGTGTGCCTCCTTTCCGTCGCGGACGCCGCGCGCTCGTGCATACGGCTGGTAAGGGGTGCTGCCGCGCGGGCTGTTGTTGCAGTGATGAACTGCACGTGCACACAGTCCACGTCCATCTGTTTCGGGGAAGCGTGTGCCTTCCTCGGGGGAGCCAGGAGGCACACGCCGTGGGCCTCGCGCGCACCGGCGTCTCTCCGCTACCCAAGACGAAAGCGCTTTAGAGAGAAATTGCGGTGCCTTGTTCTACCGGTGGTCTTAAACTGTTGCACACCACCTCAGCCACTGCGTGGTGGGAAGCCAAATAAATCATTATACAATTAATGTAAGGCTGACACTCATGGGAGGAACTGTGTAATTAATTGTGACTAATGCAACTGTTACGCTACAGAGGAGAAATTAGGAATGTTTTGCCGCTTATTGTAAAGAATTACCAGAAGGCAGCTTATTACCATACTAACTACTGTCATTTAGCCATCAAGTCACAACCTGTCCGCAGTCTGGTTCAGACATTCTCTGCTTTAATGCACCAATCCCACTATGCAGACGCCAGATACTGTTTTGAAGTTATTTAGATTAAATTTTTCAAAACTCCACAGATTACATTATCATTGAGGGCTCAGTCCAACATAGTTCTCTCAAGATGATAAATTAATTTATTGTAATTTTCTATGACTAGGAGAACTGACCAGAGTTATTAACAATTTTATAATAGGGACCCATTCAGAAATGGGAACATTTCCTGTGCATGAGCAGATATTACCCACAGCCCAGCTTTTCTGGACTTACTGTTACATGGATTCTTAGATGAAGACATGGATATTTATTTCCCCAGAACCTTTCACTCGGATGTATTACTTTAGCCAACCTTCAAATGAAGTTTATTGGTATGTACACTAATGATAGCATGGCTGAAGATGATAGTAACTGATGAGGTACATCTGTGTAATAAGTGATGAGTAAATGTGAGGTCAACCCACCAGCTCTCCAAAACAGATGAAGGGGAGAAAAAAAGAGGGAGGAAAACGAGGAGGCCAGCACATGTCAATATGCACAGCTGGAGGTGAGAGCTCAGAGCACTGCTGTGTGCCCCGCTGCGCTCTTCCAGGGACATCCCAGTCTGCTCCCAGTACTGGAAAAGCTTCTGTTGGTGGATAACATTTATTTGTTGCTCCCATGGCTATGATGTTTCTCTGGCTGGAGGGCCTAACAATATTTAAACACCTTCTGATATAGGAAATATTCGCATGTAAATGAACAAAGCCTTACAAGACAAGAGCAGTGGGACTCACTCTTAATGTTTCCACTTAATCACCATGGTACCTTATTGTACCTAGTTATGCCAGGGTGTCAATGGATGTCTGCCACAGAGAACTCTAGTTATGCAAGCATGAGCATGCTAGCAGTTTTTAAAGATCCTTATTGTGTGCATTTTCTTTGTATTTTTATAAGACCATTTCTCCTCCTCCCTCCTCTCAAAATCTTATGCTGATGGAGACCCAGGGAGTCAGCTGGCCTGTGAAAGGACACAATTTCTCATGTATATCTTCAGGTACTACTCTGATTAATAGTGCTTGAAATCTATATCCTGAAACACAGGGCACTTTAGTTGCCAAAACACGGGCCTCAAGGCATATCTGCCTGGCATCCAGCTCTTTCTCCATGAGGACATGGGTGTCCCATATGCCCTATGTCATGTCTCCCCATTTCGTACCACAAAATCCTGGATACCTTGGCTCATCTCCAACACCCATCTCCCTGTAGGCAATGGACTCTCACCAACAGTTTGGTGTCCCTGGGCAGGTGATACTATGGCCATGAGCAGCAGATGTTGCTGGGATCACAGCCCAGCCATGCTGGGTAGCTCTGCTGCTCATGGAGGTGAGACCCAGCCTCCTTGGATGGCCATGCCTGTCTGGCTGCACAGTCTTGCCTCACACTGACTTCACAGAATCACAGAATCACTAGGTTTGGAAAGGACCTTCAAGATCATCAAGTCCAACCATTAATCCAGCGCCACTATGTTGCCTAAACCATGTCCTGAAACA
>NW_010535229.1:59873-72118 GCF_000687285.1 Phaethon lepturus | reverse complement strand
TGCTTGACCACCCTCTCGGTGAAGAAATTTTTCCTAATATCCAATCTAAACCTCCCCTGGTGTAACTTGAGGCCATTTCCTCTCGTCCTATCGCTGGTTACTTGGGAGAAGAGACCAACACCCACCTCACCACAACCCCCTTTCAGGTAGTTGTAGAGAGCGATAAGGTCTCCCCTCAGCCTCCTCTTCTCCAGACTAAACAACCTGTGCTCATAAGACTTGTGCTCATAAGACTTGTGCTCATAAGACTTCAAAGCGTTGCTTGCATACCAGGCAGCCGTGCCGGAACCCCAGCTCCCCCTGACCACCTGCGCTTCCCCACCGAAGGCACCAGGACCAGGGGCCAAGAAGAACAGGGCAGCTTGCAATGTTGCCCCATCATCCGTAGACCTTGTTGGCTGTGCACCAATTTACACAAGAGCACTTCAAACTTGTCTCCTGCATGTCACAACTCAGTCAAAAAAAAAGTACCATCAATATAACATATGCTAACAAAATAAATAAAAACTATTAGCAATAGTGTGGTTAGAGTTGTGATGGTCTAAGGGTAAAGGTAAATCTTTTTAGACCAATTCCTTTAAAAGTAATGGCAATAGAGTTAGATGGGTATTTTAAAAAAAATATTCTATGACTTTATTTTTCAAAATCTTAAATATGCCTTTACCATGGGTTGCAATTTTGCTCTTGGGTGGGCTTCCTGTTATAAAAGTTTCCTGTCATTTTTCTCAAGTCCAGTAGTTCATTCTCATATGCGTTTTCTATTTTCCTTACCATGACTTCATGCCTGCACGTTGTTGAGGAAAACATCCAATATTAATAAAATTTTCATGTCCTTAGTTGTGCATATCAGATATTGCTTCTACTAGACATGGAATATGTGTCTACCATTGCATGGTACCAATGAACTATGGTCTGTTTGATCCCTCAGGATCAAAAGACTTATAATGCATTTTTGAGTTTGTGTAACATCTAATGTACCTCCAAAGAATATTAAAGAGCCAGGAATGGGTGAGACATTTGTCTCTCCATTCTCAAATTAAGTTCATGTGATGACTGCCTGGATTTTTTTTTTTGAGAGATCAGTGTATAAAAAATTAGTTATGCTTAGCACAGTGAAGTGATGAGCAGTGCATGTACTTGACATTAGAAATGAATCTAATTTAAAAGTTCTTTGTTACTATGTATGAGTGAGTCATTGACAAGTTAATTAATCTAGCCCAAAGTTTCACAAAGTTTGTTTTTCTCTCTCTCTCTCTCTTTTATCTTCAAGACTGGACAAAGTTACTTGAAGGTGTTTTCACTGAAGTCATTAAGGCTTTTCACAGGTGTAGTTTTGTGATGACAAAAACCTGCAGTCAAGAAACACTGACATTACAGTGTGCAGTCATTGTTATTTACCATCTTTGCTGCAGGCCTGGTGAAAGCAGCTCCTAAAAATGATAGCAGCTGTTGTTACAAAAGTCAGTGACATATCCCACAGGGAACTGCCTAGGAAAACTCTCCCTCTGATCCTGATAATATAAATCAATCTGACAATCAATGTCAAGGATGACTGTCAGACACGAACTTGCATATAAAAGAAAGAAATGCTTCTTAGGAAAAAAAGTTGTGGTGGAAAATTTAACTAATCTTGATATTATACCTAAGGACAGTTATTGACAAGTCTAAGGTCAAGCATCTTGAGTAGAAAATATTGGGAAGTGCAGGTTTTATTGCTGGCATCAAATCCTGTTTTTTCTTTAGGGAATAAACATTTTCACAGATAGAGTTAAAACTGCTAAAATGTGGGAAGTAGCAAAGTTTTTGTTTATATTACCATGGGTTATTTGGTGTTCTTAATACTAGTTATATAATAAAATAATGAGCTGAGATCACTTTATTTATGTTCAGTTGTCAAGGAGAAGGAATAATACTTTCCAAGCTATCCAGCATGCCTCCCAGCCTTTGTGATTAACAAAGTCAATTGCCTTGCTCGAGATTTGTGCAGGTACCTCACCACCTGTATTATGAAATCTCACTCTGTAAAAAAATTCCATTATGAAACAATCTTTATTAAGAAACACATTCTCTCTCTTTTCCAAAGAGATTGTGTGGTTGTAACAAGCACAGGTTGTAACCTTTGTTCTCTACCTCGTGCACTGTTTCTGCTCCAGAAGGTTTTCACTTCCAGTCGTGATGATGTTTATGGCCTGTGAGCTAGACAACTCTGTAGCAGCACAGATTAGCCTGCTCCTTTGTCATCTCTCAATACTATAAAAATTAATATCCTTCAATAATAATAAACACAGTTCCTTGTTTTGCAATACTGTCAGAGATTTATTGTGCATCTCAGTAAAGAGAGATTCATTCAGATGTAGGACAGCAGATATCTCCAAGCAACAAGTCACAAAGGGTAAAATAATACAAAGAAGAAATGACGGCATTTTCACAATGTAGCGCATAAACGAAGGGTAAAAGTTGGAGCTTTGAAACTTGCATTTCTATGCCATTATTGGAAAACAAATGACTGATGCTTGTATATGCCTGTATTTTCATGAGTCTGCCTTTTAGGCCGTCGTCATAGAAGCCATGGAACCAACTACTTATTTGTGTAAACCATGAAAGGCAACGGCTGCCTGGTATTCAGAATAATGCGGTGAACAGGACTCTAGTCTAGGAACCAGGGAGCCGCGGGGCAGGTGGTTAGAGGCAGCAAGTAAATACAGCTCCATTGGCTGCAATAATCTGCAAGTGTCCATCTCCTAAAGACTGTTCCTGCCTCTTCCTTTGATCTGGGACAAAGGATGTCACATCTCTAGACTCGTCTCAGACCTTTTCTCCTTTATTGCCAAGGGGGCAAACCGCATCCCGGGGTGCATCAAACACAGCATAACCAGCCGCTCAGGAGAGGGGATCATCCCGCTGTATTCAGCGTGGGTGCAACCTCGCCTGGAGTACAGTGTGCAGTTCTGGGCCTCGCTGTTTAAGAAGGGTGTGAAGGTCCTTGAATGCGTCCAGAGGAGGGCAACAAAGCTGGTGAAAGGGGTGGAAGGACTGTCCTATGCGGAACAGGTAAGGACTTTGGGCTTGTCTTGTTTGGAGAAAAAGAGCCTGAAGGGTGACCTCATTGCTCTCCCCTGAGGAGGGGAAGTGGCGAGGGAGGTGCTGATCTCTTCTCCCTGGTATCCAGTGATTGGATGCATGGGAACGGTTCAAAGCTGAAGCAGGTGAGGTTCAGACTGGACATCAGAAAGCATTTCTTTACCAAGAGGATGATCAAACAGGGGAACAGGCTTCCTAGAGAGGTAGTTTGATGCCCCAAGCCTGTCAGTGTTTGAGAGGCATTTGGACAACGCCCTTAATAACGTGCTTTAGCTTTTGGTCAGCCCTAAACTGCTCAGCAGTTGGACTAGATGATCTTTGTGTGTCACTTCCAACTGAAATAGTCTATTCTATTCTACTGTACTCCACTCTGCTCTGCTCTACTCTATTCTATTCAGATAGCTGAATTATCTGACTTAGGGTCTTTTACGAAGTAGTTGGCAGCATCTTTCACAGCAAGGTTTTCCTGTTATGTGTCAAAATAGTTAATAAAAAACAGCAGAATGGATGTTATCTGTCTTTAATACACTTTTTACTGTGGTGCAATTAAGTCAGTAAGCCTAGATTTTACTTCCTGACATCTTTTACTCAGTGTTGGAAGACTGTGTTATTGCCACAGTACATAATTTTGCAAAGTTCCTACCTTTTGAAATTTTTAATTTAATTTCATCTTAAAGATTTTAGAATATCATAAAAATACTTTGCACAACTATCATTCGCACTTGTTTCAAGGTTAGATAGACATCGTGCTACTTTATCAGCCACCAGAGTCATCCACACATCCTTCATGCCAACAGGACAGGGGACAAGACTGGCACCATCAGAAAAGGTTGGGAGATTCACCTTCACTTGTGCACTGAAAATGGAGTTTGGCTTTAAATTATGCACCTCCTTCAAGCTTGCAAATCTAAAACTCAACAATAACTGTAAAATACCAAAGCAGCTTCTAGAGCAGAGCCCACAGCCCAGTCCTTCTCCCTGGAGAAGTTAGGGGAAGGGCTTGCCACAGTGCTTTCACCATTATGCTGCTGGCAAACACTTTGGAGATATTTCTCCTCTGCTTTTGTACTACAGTGCTGGAGATAGATATTCTTGGTATGACAAGGGAACTTATTCCCTCTGGTGCCCCATTGTTGTGGTTTAGCCCCAGCTGGCAACTAAGCACCATGCAGCCGCTCGCTCACTCCCCCTCCTGCAGTGGGATGGGGAAGAGAATTGGGAAAAAAACCCGTGGGTTGAGATAAACACGGTTTAATAGGACAGAAAGAAAGAAGGGAACAACAATGATAATACCAACACAGGAATGTACAAGAACAAGTGATGCCCAATACAGCAATTGCTCACCACCCCGTGATCGACAGCCCGTCCCCGAGCAGCGATTTCTGCCCCCCGGCCAACTCCAGTTTATGTACTGGGCATGACGTCGTATGGTATGGAATATCTCTTTGGCCAGCCTGGGTCAGCTGTCCCGGCTGTGTCCCCTCCCAGCTCCTTGTGCACCCCCAGCCTGCTCGCTGGCAGGCCAGCACAAGAAGCTGGACTGTCCTTGGTTGCTCAGCAAAAACCCAAAACATCAGCACGTTATCAACAGTTTCTCATCCCAGATCCAAAACACAGTCTCACACTGGCTTCTGTGAAGAAAACCAGCTCTATCCTGGCTGAAACCAGGACACCCATGAATTTGGGAGCCCTTCTTTGTAGATCTTGACCACTTCAAATAAACCTTCTTCTGACCATATTGACTGACTAGACTAAATGCCCACAATTTCTCATCATGGGAAGACCTGATTTCACCATCTCTTACAGATGTGTTTCTTAAAAGAGAGGAATTCTTATCAAGTTTCAATCGATTAAGTTTTGCACTTTTCAAAAGGTTTCAAAAAAGCCTAGTGACAAAGGTGATATCCGGGAAAGGTGGGAGCCGGAACACAGACGTGAAATAATCTCAGCAAGATCTCCACAAGGAGACAACAGTAATAGATGCAGAGGTTTCTGATGTGCAGCCCTCTGGTCTGATCTCTTGATGACATTGCCTTCATCTTTTTGGCCCGATGTAATTTTCAAAGCACACTATGAGTTCCTTCTCTTCTAAAGGTGAAACCATCATATCCTACACAAATCAATTAAAATTAAGACAGGAACAAAAGACAAAGCCTTACTGTTACACAATGTCTATTCTTTTTTACAGGAGTACTGTTAGCCCATGCCCAATGAGTTTTTCCTCAGTTTTCCTCTGTTCTTTCTAAAAATGGTGTGTAAAACTATCCTAACTATTTGTCTGAGTAGTGTTGCCCCAACCTATAATGCTGTCTGGGCTAGCAACGTCAACTGCATATTTTTCTTGGCAGTCCAGACTTTATATAAGTGGCAGATGAGAGCCTTTTAAACCATTTCTTTCCTTTCCTCTAATTCTGCACATAATTATGCATGCATAAAATGTTTAGTTGTTTTCTATATTTCCACACACACAGTGTATAGAGTACCTGGACCACTCTTTTCCCTCACTGTTTGTCACCAGAGGGGGTTATACACATGTCCACATGATAACAAGAAGTTTATTCTATAGCCCCTTTACCTTGTTGGTATCTGTTTTTCTCATATTTTTAATCTCTGATTTTTTATTTTTTACCTGATAAATTGCATCAAAACCAGTACTTTTAAAAGGTTGTGAGATGTCTGAAGTATGAGTTATATGCATCAGGATATGGAATTTTCCACAACTTTATCTAAAAAAACTAAGAAAATATAAGTCTTATTAACATGATTTACATCACTTTACCACTTTGAAGCCCTATTTTAGGAGAGCGTTAACTCCTTTAGCCACTAGCTTGTTAATAACTCCTGTTATCTGTGACTTCTGCCTGAGCAAAATGCGGACACTGAAGAAAAGCAATACACTATCAGGCTTAGTTGTGTAAATACAAGTCACAGGCTGTCAGCCAGCCAATACAAATACTGAGGGATCATTAAAATGATCATTAAAAGTATCATTACAAACAAGCTCAAGTACGCATGACAATTGCACCTTTATGATGAAAGTCAAGTTTAAAATATTCTTTTTATCCGATAGACGGTTTCCATGTCTTTTTTATTAATTTAATTCTTGTGTCAGTGACAAATATTTCTGAATAAAAATTGAAATACACTTCGCTTTCACACATCACCATCAAATTCTGCCATATTATGAGTATCAGCAAGGGAATGACTGTCCTTGTCCCCACTGCATTTGACACAGTTGTCATCCTGCGGTGCTCCCCCACACACACACGCACACCCCTTTTATATTTCTTTTCCTTCCTTCTTTCCCCATCAACTCGGAGCCCAGTGGCTGCTTTTAGCGATGCTTTTAATGGCTCCTTTGAAGTCTGACGCTTCTGTTATAAGAGCTAAATCGGGAGCCATTTAACACCCCCTGTTTCATTTTCACTATAAAAATCTGAGTGTTAAATGCAGGGAAGCACCCGTGAAAGTCGTATCCGGACCCACAGGGGACTGACTTTACTGACGGCTGCTCCGAGAGGTGTCAGTTCGGTGCCCCATCTCCCTCCCGAGCCGGCTGGGGGGTGCAGGAGGCGGCTCTGGCCGTACCCATCGCCTTCCCGCAGCTTCTGCTGCCCAGCTGCTCTACCGTGTTTTGTCCACATTAATAGCAAAAATATTTTCCAGTTAAACTTGTTTCCTCCCAGGTGGCCTAGCACCTTGCTTGTGGCTCCCTCCCTGCCTCAGAGCGCTTCCCACAGCGTCCTTCTCTCTGCCGTGAAGCCTCCGCCGCCGCGCAGCCAGGCTCCGCATCCCGCTCTGGTGCTGGAGTCAAACCCCAGGAGGGATTGCTGCGGTCCAGCACCGTACGGAAAATGGCTCTTCACCAGACAGGTTTTCTGTGTTCAGTTCAAATACTTGGTGCTCCGTGTTTCCCAGTAAATCCTCACTTTAGGGGGTGGAATTAATGACTGTAGTGATAGTTCTGCAACTGCCTTATCCAGAGAACAGTAATGGGATTGTAAATGGAAAACAAAAGCAATGCAAAAAAGATATTGAAGGGTAACTAATTTCACCAAAAAGTGCTATGAGCCAGAACTTTTATTGTTACAGGAAGCAAGAGGAAAAACCTCACTGAAAAGTCATAAAAATTTTTAAAACACTGGTAAGAAGCTGGATATCTCTTAGTAGGAGCAAGATCTTCTGAAGCCCAGCTCAAAAGAAAGTCTGTCTAGCAAAGATTAAAGATTGCCACGTAGCAGCAAACAGCTGACAAGGACCGTAGAAGCCATTCCTAAAGAAAATGAACCTTATGTTCCTGAACTTCCAAGTGATAAAGGATCCACTTAGAACAGTAATGTGAAATAACTTCCAAGTATCAGTGCAAAGGACTCTGCTGTAATTTTCCCATCGTTTGCCAGGTTTAGACAGGGTCATTATGCTGTTATAAACACTTCTGTTTCTTAAACAGCCTTGAACATAACATTTAAGGGAAAAATACACAAGGAGTTAGAGGAAATCATAGCTTGTATTCAGTTTGTGTTTGGCTAGATACACTCTTCTTAAAGTATCATACATACCAGCCAAGGGCAAAGCATCGCAGGACAATCAGAGCAAGAAAAGTCATGATCCTGTTTAGGTTATGGAAGCAAGATAAACTCAATCGTGTCATGTCTTTCTAAATCAACTTTGGTGAAAACACATCTTCCTGCTCTTGAAAGATATATTTGGACAAAACCCCCTGATGAGAATATTCTCTAGAGAGAGTAAAGCAACCTGCTTGATCAGGTTCCAGGATGGAAAAAGTAATGGATTTCATATTGCAAAAACCATCAGCAAAGTGCAGCTAAAATCATCATATATAATATATACTTAGCTCCAAAACATATGGAATCACAGAAGAAGAAAAAAAAAGACATGTCCCCTTCAGTTAGCAGAATAAAATAAGGTACACATGGCATGAATTCCATCTTCATTCAAAAAGGAGAACTACTATTGCACTTTGTCTGAGTTTCTACTGATATCAGAGTGACTTTATGAGATTTGGGTTTTCCTGCTGTGAGGCCATTGCTGACTCCTGTCAAATGAAGGTCATCCCTTTGCTAGGGAGACATCACACACATCATCTATCCCGCCCTGATGGCTGTGGGCCTGGGAGGCAGCACTTGAAACCCTTCCCAAAGATGTCTTCAGCTTTCTCATTTTCTGAAGCAATGGAGAAAAAGCTCACATATATGTTTCTGTACATACCTGTTACATTTGCATTCCCTCGTGATTTCTGCTGGTGGCAGATTTTAACCCAGGGATTAAATAATAATCCATAATAAATAATAAATAATAAGTAATAAATAATCCATTTTAATCCTAGGATTTTAATCCAAGAAGAGGGAGCAGTGCTGTAATAGCAATGTTTCCAAGGATGACTTGGCTCAGTGAAAGTGGCCAAATATAATACCCGATCTTGGCATCCTAGACTAAAAACCTTGCAGCCGGGTTTGGAAGAGGTTGCTTACGTCTCCCCAGTACATCCCCAACATATGAAGTTGTCTCACTTCTGAACTGGCAATGGCAAAAGCGGGAGAAGGAGGAAGAAAGACAGAAACCAAATTTTGAAACTTGAGGAGTTCACCACTCATCTCTGCTGGAGGAGGAAAGCAGAGTGCTTTTCATGCTCTCCCCAGCTTTGTCTCTGCTCATCTTTGAACGCTTTTGAAGGCTGTATTTCTATACACAGTGCGGGGAAGGCCTCTTGGCTTGAGTTAATGGTATAAGCTGAGACAGAGTTGAATTCTTACTAAAAAGCTGCTCGTGCCCTAGCAAACAGCAATATGAAGACCATCTTCCTGAAATCTCACAAGCTTGCCAGGACTCAGATCAAAATGTTCTTCAAGCCTACAGGAAAGGCACTAGTGAAGTCATGTTAGTGAGAGCGCCTTCATGTTGCTTTAGTACCATTAATATAACCAGAGGTTTACTCTTACCTACTTAATGCAACATCCTGAAAAAGTCTTTAATGCTCTAGCTTGAGCAATGGTTACTATTTCCTCTGCTGATTCTTTTCAGAAGTACTATAATGATTTGTTGAGAAACTGGCCAAGGGTACAACTGGCCAATGGAACAATGAATGCCTTATGAAAGATATAAATAGAATAATGTAATCTCAGGATTAAAAACTTCATCAGAGGAATTCTTTGAGTATGCCCAATGCTGCACAGGGAAGAGAAAGGGAGGGTGTGGGACATCCTCCTCCATGTTGTATGAACTCAGGCAGGGGAAGGTAATTCCCTTTGGCATGAAGAAGGCAGGGAGGACTCATGTAAGTACCTTGGGACCTGTGCTAGGGAAAAGCCTGGAGGCCACTCAGAGGCAGACCACAGTGACGGGTGTGAATTCCCCCCACCTGCTCTGTCCTGCTCTGAATCAGTAGGGTGGGTGCCGTACCATGGTTGGGTGCTGCTAGCTCATACGGCCAACTATTCAGAGTCCTTCCAAGGGGTGCTCACGGATTTACTCATGAAGGCTGACCCAATCTCTCTCCAGCAGCAGGACCTTGGGAAAAGCAATTCCGTACTCAGAGGTCCTCTGCAGTAGCCCAGGGCTCCCCTAACCCTGCACCTGTCCTGGCTTCTGGCATCTTTCACAGATATCTTGAGTTCCTCTCATGCTTTTGGTTATCATTGGCCAGGATCACTAATACTCTAAATGCATTTCTACATATGTATTTACATTCAAAGTCTAAAATAAAATAACAAATTCACTGTTTCACATTTTGGCAGGCAATACTGGTTGTGTTAAGCTCTGGCTGGACTTTGCCCTTCATTTTCAGATTTATTATTTCACTCTGAATTGTTTTGCTCACTAAAACCTTAGCCTCAGATGGAGAGAACATGCTAGAAAAAAATGGTTTTAACCTGCATATCTGGTTACTTCTAGAGGACATAAAATGAGTAACTGCCTTCAGAAACCAGCTTTGCACTAGCCTGCATCTAAGAGTTGCTGGCAGTCTGTCCTGTGCCTCCCCTGTTCTGCAAATCTGTATGGAAAGAGCAATGGTCTCTCCAGTAAACAGTGGGCACTACTTTCCAACCAATTAGTCTTCTTATTTTGACTCTGCCATGTAAATTTAATAAGAAAATACTAAGCCAACATAGAATAGGGAAATCAAGATATAAATGTGCTTTTTTTATTTGTTATTTTTAATAATCAGTTGGATACCTTATTACCCCTGTGTTATAGATTATGGGAAAACCAGGTTGGTTTTCTTTGCTTGGTTGACTGTTTTTATATATGTTTGCAGTTACTGCTTGGAGCCACCTGTGTCTGATTAAGACTGTCAAGTAACCATAGCATCCAAATACATTCAGATAATAGGATGTGCACAGTTTTGTAAATAATGATGTCAAGTTTTCAGAGAAGAGATCATAACTTCTGGGACCATAATATTGCCCTTTCTCAATGTTTTGATTTTTATTTTGCCTCCACGTTGCTATTAAATTCATATGAACTTGGATGATACTTCAGTTTGATGAAAACCTAAATTATAAATGAATCCATGCAGCTAGAAAGAAATCATCTCATATAAGTGTCATGTTTGAGGTATTGAAATAACGGAATTTGAACCCCCTCTCAAATGAGACAAAATTATCAAGAGATGTTCAGTACTATTTATAATACATACTAATGTGAAGAGACTCTCTGTGGCTCAGGCCTTTCTTCATATGGTATTTGAACTTGCTGCATTCTCCCTCCTTGGATTCCACACAGCCGGTTTTGGGTCCTCCTGTGGAAAGAAAACCCCACACTTGCGGTCATCTTTATGTACCAGACTGATTGATTGACCTGAACTGGCTTTCTAATTTAAAAATTTAGCTCCTGCCAGCTCTGGGAGGAGCAGACCACGCAGTGGTCAGCAAGCTGTCTATGGCAAGACAAAAAGGCCTGCAGCAGTGTGAAGAAACTCCCTGATTTTTTTTGTATATACAGAGAGGAGAGGAAAGGGATGAGGGAGAGACGCATGGGTTGAGGGCTGGAGTTCAGTGTAGTCCTGACTTCATTGGATCAGTTGTATATAGTCCATTGGTCACAAATGTTGTATTGTGCATCATGTACACCATCGGTAACAGTGGAACTGGGCAACTTCGCTGCCTTCCATGCTTCAGAGGTGACTGTTCCCATCACTGATCTCTCCATCGGTTTGATTAACCAAGGACCCGTACATCTGGCTGGATTGCCACTGTCACCCTCTGCACGACCAGGGCAGACTTCTTGTCAATGTAACACCTGAGGAAAGGAAGTTGCTGCAAGACTGGAACCATGGTCACACCCCAGAGCATGGTCTTCTGCAACAGCATCTTTGCAATCAGGATGGGTTATACCATGTGTGGTGACCCTCAGTACAGACCTGCTGCTACATTCTCACTGCTTGAACCCCTGAATAACAGCCCAGCACATGCACTTGCTTCCAGGTTCAGGGTGACACAGCGATAGCCACATCTCCTCCCCAACACCCTGGGTCCTCGCGCTCACAGAAGCACTGTGTGCTTGGCAACACAGGAAAGTCACAGTAACCTGTCCTGACACAGGGGCAGAGCACTACAGGGCTTGAGCGTGGTTATAGTATCAAATGGGAGAATAGTGGCCATTACTGGAGGGAAGGATGTGGAAGAAACACTGAGAAAGATGGATGGATGGATGGATGGATGGATGGATGGATGGATGGATGGATGGGCAGGCTGTTGCTTTATGCCAATCTGGCAGTCTGTCCATTCATAATCCTGCTTCTCAGTTTTCTTTTTTATTAAAAAAGAGCAATACCTCTATCTGGGGGGTAGGAGAAAAGAAATCATCCAGAACACTCAACAACCTTGTAAAAAGAAGGTTTGATTTGCAATTTTTAAAATAAATTAATGCCTTTTATGACAGATGGACACATTTCTTCTTCTTTCAGGAAGCCACTAGCAAAGACTGTCGTTTTTGTATATTTACCTTATGTAGCGAGATTTTAATTTTTTTTAAGAGTCACTGCAGACGTGTGACAACCTGCATTACAACCTGAGAAATGAGAATTTGGAGAGTTCTAAGATTTTGGAGAAGGATGAACAAATGGTCCCGGTTGTCTCAGAGCCTTTTGGAAAGCACAAGCCCTGCAGGTTCCCTGGGGAACCTCTCTCATCCTTACCCATCCT
>NW_010535229.1:59255-59842 GCF_000687285.1 Phaethon lepturus | reverse complement strand
AGCAGGAACCCTCTGGGTTGTGGTTGCCCCGGCAGAGTTGGGGGAGCTGTTAGGGTTAAAGCAGTCATCACTGCCGGCCCCTTTGCTGTGAGTTTACCAAGCTAAGAGAAAACAGCCTACCAGTAGTGTTGCACAGCTGTCAGCAGCTGGCCGTGGCCTGCGGAGCCGGGCTGGAGGCTGGTGCTCCGCTGGCGAGACAGGAGGGACCGACTTCAGCACATTCACAGCTATCCGGCCGATGCAAAAATCCCTTTGGAAGGTGCAGTTCAGACAGAAATCACTAATTCAAAAGCAGCCACTAATTCAATAGCATATCTTTTTCTGCTGATTGCATCAGGTTTCCCAGAAACACCCGTAATAATACTGGCAGCAGCTGTGAATCTCAAAGGAAGGTCAGTCATTACATCCAACCTCTGACCAGCCCTGCTCTGGTATTTCCCTGGGTCATTTTTTTTCTTGGCCATTTTTTTACCCACCGACTTTTTTCCAGGTACCTCCCTCATCCTCCTGCCAGCTGGGGAGCCGCCAGTCTCAGCCTGCATCCCTGTGCCCGAACAGGCCTCACCATCGACTGCTTCCTGGGCTGG